>NC_091203.1:10973555-11273555 GCF_040958095.1 Procambarus clarkii | reverse complement strand
AGCCGGCATAACTAGTATGCTTTAACCCACTACGCCATCAGACCTTACAAAAGAAGTAGATAGTTCGAGATATATATCTCAAACATCTCCACCTCCCGAAGGCACCAGATGAGTGAGGGGTCAGTCTGCATTTTTCGTCAAGCCACTGTCAATGTGAGAGAACTCGTGTCCAGCTTATAAGCCTATACTTGCATAAACCACAAGTGAAGAATAACAATCTTTGGACAACACCCACCAGTGGGACTCGAACCCAGAAAGCACAACTACCTTCCAGTAGCCGGCATAACTAGTATGCTTTAACCCACTACGCCATCAGACCTTACAAAAGAAGTAGATAGTTCGAGATATATATCTCAAACATCTCCACCTCCCGAAGGCACCAGATGAGTGAGGGGTCAGTCTGCATTTTTCGTCAAGCCACTGTCAATGTGAGAGAACTCGTGTCCAGCTTATAAGCCTATACTTGCATAAACCACAAGTGAAGAATAACAATCTTTGGACAACACCCACCAGTGGGACTCGAACCCAGAAAGCACAACTACCTTCCAGTAGCCGGCATAACTAGTATGCTTTAACCCACTACGCCATCAGACCTTACAAAAGAAGTAGATAGTTCGAGATATATATCTCAAACATCTCCACCTCCCGAAGGCACCAGATGAGTGAGGGGTCAGTCTGCATTTTTCGTCAAGCCACTGTCAATGTGAGAGAACTCGTGTCCAGCTTATAAGCCTATACTTGCATAAACCACAAGTGAAGAATAACAATCTTTGGACAACACCCACCAGTGGGACTCGAACCCAGAAAGCACAACTACCTTCCAGTAGCCGGCATAACTAGTATGCTTTAACCCACTACGCCATCAGACCTTACAAAAGAAGTAGATAGTTCGAGATATATATCTCAAACATCTCCACCTCCCGAAGGCACCAGATGAGTGAGGGGTCAGTCTGCATTTTTCGTCAAGCCACTGTCAATGTGAGAGAACTCGTGTCCAGCTTATAAGCCTATACTTGCATAAACCACAAGTGAAGAATAACAATCTTTGGACAACACCCACCAGTGGGACTCGAACCCAGAAAGCACAACTACCTTCCAGTAGCCGGCATAACTAGTATGCTTTAACCCACTACGCCATCAGACCTTACAAAAGAAGTAGATAGTTCGAGATATATATCTCAAACATCTCCACCTCCCGAAGGCACCAGATGAGTGAGGGGTCAGTCTGCATTTTTCGTCAAGCCACTGTCAATGTGAGAGAACTCGTGTCCAGCTTATAAGCCTATACTTGCATAAACCACAAGTGAAGAATAACAATCTTTGGACAACACCCACCAGTGGGACTCGAACCCAGAAAGCACAACTACCTTCCAGTAGCCGGCATAACTAGTATGCTTTAACCCACTACGCCATCAGACCTTACAAAAGAAGTAGATAGTTCGAGATATATATCTCAAACATCTCCACCTCCTGAAGGCACCAGATGAGTGAGGGGTCAGTCTGCATTTTTCGTCAAGCCACTGTCAATGTGAGAGAACTCGTGTCCAGCTTATAAGCCTATACTTGCATAAACCACAAGTGAAGAATAACAATCTTTGGACAACACCCACCAGTGGGACTCGAACCCAGAAAGCACAACTACCTTCCAGTAGCCGGCATAACTAGTATGCTTTAACCCACTACGCCATCAGACCTTACAAAAGAAGTAGATAGTTCGAGATATATATCTCAAACATCTCCACCTCCCGAAGGCACCAGATGAGTGAGGGGTCAGTCTGCATTTTTCGTCAAGCCACTGTCAATGTGAGAGAACTCGTGTCCAGCTTATAAGCCTATACTTGCATAAACCACAAGTGAAGAATAACAATCTTTGGACAACACCCACCAGTGGGACTCGAACCCAGAAAGCACAACTACCTTCCAGTAGCCGGCATAACTAGTATGCTTTAACCCACTACGCCATCAGACCTTACAAAAGAAGTAGATAGTTCGAGATATATATCTCAAACATCTCCACCTCCCGAAGGCACCAGATGAGTGAGGGGTCAGTCTGCATTTTTCGTCAAGCCACTGTCAATGTGAGAGAACTCGTGTCCAGCTTATAAGCCTATACTTGCATAAACCACAAGTGAAGAATAACAATCTTTGGACAACACCCACCAGTGGGACTCGAACCCAGAAAGCACAACTACCTTCCAGTAGCCGGCATAACTAGTATGCTTTAACCCACTACGCCATCAGACCTTACAAAAGAAGTAGATAGTTCGAGATATATATCTCAAACATCTCCACCTCCCGAAGGCACCAGATGAGTGAGGGGTCAGTCTGCATTTTTCGTCAAGCCACTGTCAATGTGAGAGAACTCGTGTCCAGCTTATAAGCCTATACTTGCATAAACCACAAGTGAAGAATAACAATCTTTGGACAACACCCACCAGTGGGACTCGAACCCAGAAAGCACAACTTTCGACCGGACATCACGACCGGACATAATGAGGTGATAGCCTAAGCTATTTGAACCACCCCACCGCCGGCACTCGGATAGTAATCTTGGGCATAGCATTTTACCAAATCACCTCATTCTTTGGGGCACACGTGAGGAACACAAATGCGAACAAGCCTGAATGGTCCCCAGGACAATATGCAACTGAAAACTCACACCCCAGAAGTGACTCGAACCCATACTCCCAGGAGCAACGCAACTGGTATGTACAAGACGCCTTAATCCACTTGACCGTCACGACCGGACATAATGAGGTGATAGCCTAAGCTATTTGAACCACCCCACCGCCGGCACTCGGATAGTAATCTTGGGCATAGCATTTTACCAAATCACCTCATTCTTTGGGGCACACGTGAGGAACACAAATGCGAACAAGCCTGAATGGTCCCCAGGACAATATGCAACTGAAAACTCACACCCCAGAAGTGACTCGAACCCATACTCCCAGGAGCAACGCAACTGGTATGTACAAGACGCCTTAATCCACTTGACCATCACGACCGGACATAATGAGGTGATAGCCTAAGCTATTTGAACCACCCCACCGCCGGCACTCGGATAGTAATCTTGGGCATAGCATTTTACCAAATCACCTCATTCTTTGGGGCACACGTGAGGAACACAAATGCGAACAAGCCTGAATGGTCCCCAGGACAATATGCAACTGAAAACTCACACCCCAGAAGTGACTCGAACCCATACTCCCATGAGCAACGCAACTGGTATGTACAAGACGCCTTAATCCACTTGACCATCACGACCGGACATAATGAGGTGATAGCCTAAGCTATTTGAACCACCCCACCGCCGGCACTCGGATAGTAATCTTGGGCATAGCATTTTACCAAATCACCTCATTCTTTGGGGCACATGTGAGGAACACAAATGCGAACAAGCCTGAATGGTCCCCAGGACAATATGCAACTGAAAACTCACACCCCAGAAGTGACTCGAACCCATACTCCCAGGAGCAACGCAACTGGTATGTACAAGACGCCTTAATCCACTTGACCATCACGACCGGACATAATGAGGTGATAGCCTAAGCTATTTGAACCACCCCACCGCTGGCACTCGGATAGTAATCTTGGGCATAGCATTTTACCAAATCACCTCATTCTTTGGGGCACACGTGAGGAACACAAATGCGAACAAGCCTGAATGGTCCCCAGGACAATATGCAACTGAAAACTCACACCCCAGAAGTGACTCGAACCCATACTCCCAGGAGCAACGCAACTGGTATGTACAAGACGCCTTAATCCACTTGACCATCACGACCGGACATAATGAGGTGATAGCCTAAGCTATTTGAACCACCCCACCGCCGTCACTCGGATAGTAATCTTGGGCATAGCATTTTACCAAATCACCTCATTCTTTGGGGCACACGTGAGGAACACAAATGCGAACAAGCCTGAATGGTCCCCAGCACAATATGCAACTGAAAACTCACACCCCAGAAGTGACTCGAACCCATACTCCCAGGAGCAACGCAACTGGTATGTACAAGACGCCTTAATCCACTTGACCATCACGACCGGACATAATGAGGCGATAGCCTAAGCTATTTGAACCACCCCACCGCCGGCACTCGGATAGTAATCTTGGGCATAGCATTTTACCAAATCACCTCATTCTTTGGGGCACACGTGAGGAACACAAATGCGAACAAGCCTGAATGGTCCCCAGGACAATATGCAACTGAAAACTCACACCCCAGAAGTGACTCGAACCCATACTCCCAGGAGCAACGCAACTGGTATGTACAAGACGCCTTAATCCACTTGACCATCACGACTGGACATAATGAGGTGATATCCTAAGCTATTTGAACCACCCCACCGCCGGCACTCGGATAGTAATCTTGGGCATAGCATTTTACCAAATCACCTCATTCTTTGGGGCACACGTGAGGAACACAAATGCGAACAAGCCTGAATGGTCTCCAGGACAATATGCAACTGAAAACTAACACCCCAGAAGTGACTCGAACCCATACTCCCAGGAGCAACGCAACTGGTATGTACAAGACGCCTTAATCCACTTGACCATCACGACCGGACATAATGAGGTGATAGCCTAAGCTATTTGAACCACCCCACCGCCGGCACTCGGATAGTAATCTTGGGCGTAGCATTTTACCAAATCACCTCATTCTTTGGGGCACACGTGAGGAACACAAATGCGAACAAGCCTGAATGGTCTCCAGGACAATATGCAACTGAAAACTCACACCCCAGAAGTGACTCGAACCCATACTCCCAGGAGCAACGCAACTGGTATGTACAAGACGCCTTAATCCACTTGAACATCACGACCGGACATAATGAGGTGATAGCCTAAGCTATTTGAACCATCCCACCGCCGGCACTCGGATAGTAATCTTGGGCATAGCATTTTACCAAATCACCTCAATCTTTGGGGCACACGTGAGGAACACAAATGTGAACAAGCCTGAATGGTCCCCAGGACAATATGCAACTGAAAACTCACACCCCAGAAGTGACTCGAACCCATACTCCCAGGAGCAACGCAACTGGTATGTACAAGACGCCTTAATCCACTTGACCATCACGACCGGACATAATGAGGTGATAGCCTAAGCTATTTGAACCACCCCACCGCCGGCACTCGGATAGTAATCTTGGGCATAGCATTTTACCAAATCACCTCATTCTTTGGGGCACACGTGAGGAACACAAATGCGAACAAGCCTGAATGGTCCCAAGGACAATATGCAACTGAAAACTCACACCCCAGAAGTGACTCGAACCCATACTCCCAGGAGCAACGCAACTGGTATGTACAAGACGCCTTAATCCACTTGACCATCACGACCGGACATAATGAGGCGATTGCCTAAGCTATTTGAACCACCCCACCGCCGGCACTCGGATAGTAATCTTGGGCATAGCATTTTACCAAATCACCTCATTCTTTGGGGCACACGTGAGGAACACAAATGCGAACAAGCCTGAATGGTCCCCAGGACAATATGCAACTGAAAACTCACACCCCAGAAGTGACTCGAACCCATACTCCCAGGAGCAACGCAACTGGGAGTATGCAACTACAGAAGCACCATACTGTCCCCCGAGCTTAAAGCGGCAGCTAAAAGCCTTCGTGAGAACAAGGAGATAGTTGTCAGGAGAGGTGACAAGTCGCCAATATATGTCATTCTTAAAAAAGACGAATATCTGGCGAAAATGAACATCATACTCTCTGACCAAACTAAGTTCCAAAGGGTAACGAAGGACACTACAGCCGAATTAAAAGCAAAGGTCAACAAACTGATCGAAACTGTGAACGCCAAGAAATCCGGACTCCACCTGCCAAAGATCATTGGGGAATATAAACCTGGATATGCGTATGGAAATGTCAAGACGCACAAGCCTTGAAACCCACTTCGGCCAATCATTAGCCAGATACCCACACCCACGTACAGACTGGCGAAGCGACTCAACGGCCTGCTGACTCCTTATGTTCCTTGCGCCTTCAGCCTGAAGTCTCCAAAGGAATTTGTGGACTTACTGCGGGGCACACGGGCCACAGGGATAAGAGCCTTGTTGGACGTAGAATCGCTGTTTACCAACGTACCTGTGGATGAAACAATCGAGATGATAGCGGACAGTGTATCGTGATCTGGCCTGTACTCCTCTTGACATACCAGAAAACATTCTAAGGAAACTACTCCAAGCTTGTACTAAAGAGGCACCCTTCTTGAGCCCGGATGGGCTCATGTATAAGCAAGTAGATGGGGTCGCCATGCGTTCTCCCCTAGGTGTCCTGTTTGCAAACTTCTACATGGGTACCATCGAGCAAAAAGTCTTAGTCGACATGAACTTGAAACCGGCCATATACTGCAGGTATGTTGACGACATTTTTACACAGGTACCTGATGTCAGACATCTGCAGGAGCTGAAGGAGGCATTTGAGCAGAGTTCCGTGCTGCGTTTCACTTACGAGACGGAAAAGGATGGGAAGCTGCCTTTTCTAGATGTAACAGTCATGGAAAAGGGCGGAGGTTTCCTCACTGCAGTCTACACTAAGGAAACAAACATAGGAATGTGCCTAAATGCCAACAGCGACTGCCCCGACAGGTACAAGAGGAGTGTTGTTAACGCATACGTCGACCGTGCTCTCAGCCACAGCTCAGAATGGAAGCAAGTCGACGAAGAACTCTGTAGGGTAAGGCAGGTCCTAGTCAATAACGGCTTCTCCAATGGTTTCATCGAAGACATCATAAGAAGGAAAGTGAAAAGCCAAGCAACCTCTGAAGAGACAACTAACACAACACCTATACCCCCTATTAGACTATTTTACAGGAACTTCTTTTCCACAGCTCATAAAACGGAGGAAAGGGTCCTGAAAGATATTGTTAATAGAAACGTTATCCCTACAGACAAAAATCAGAGGATACAACTGACGATTTACTATAAAACCAGAAAAACGGCCAGCCTACTCATGAGAAACTCTCCAGACACAAAACAGAACGTTTTAAAAGAGACTAACGTCGTCTATGCCTTCAAATGCCCACTTGGGGACTGTAAGCTCCAAAAAACCCAGTATATAGGCAAGACAACAACATCTCTTTCTAGGCGTAATAACGATGCATAAGCAACAGGGCTCCATTAAGGAACATATAATCTCTTCCCATAACCAAACCATCGCCAGAGAAATCCTAGTAAACAACACAGAAATCATCGATAGATACAGCGATAGCAGGCGGCTTGACGTTTGCGAGGCACTACACATCAAGAAGTCAACACCAGCAATCAACAGCCAATTATTGCACAACTATATTCTACCCACCTCAAGACTCCGCTCCAATATAGAAGCATCAAGAAATATGGACCAATAGGCTTTCTACAAACACTTCTATTCAATACCCATTGTTTCTGTTCTGTCTTGTGTTGATACTTTTAATACCCTATTAATATCCCCTCCTGTTCTGTCTTGTGTTAATGCCACATCACCCTTCCCACCTCACTCAAATGTAGATATAATATCAGAGAGACGTAAGTTCTAATCAGTTGTGTATTTGTGAAGTCTTTGAAAATGTAATAAGTTTTACGAAACGCGCCCGTGTCGCGTCAGACTAGAAATAAAAATGAATTTTGGAGAAGTGATTTTTGATTTACCTCCAACAGTGAAGCGTAATGTACGAAAGATTGAGAAAATTCGTGTTAGAATTATTAATCTTACTTTTTCGGTCATATTTAATAATATATATATATATATATATATATATATATATATATATATATATATATATATATATATATATATATATATATATATATATATATATATATTTATATATATATATATATATATATATATATATATATATATATATATATATATATATATATATATTTTATTTTTTTAGGGAAGGGAGTACCACCTCTGGCTGGAAGAAGGGGGACCCATAGCCTCGGAGGAAACCACACATAACGCATTGGAGGGAATGTGGGTCCCCTCCAATACAGTTTCTGTGTGCTTTTCTCCTACCACCCCCTTCCCTTTTTTTTTTTTTCCTTTATTGTGTATTTAAAGGTTACAAAACATACAAGACAAATGCCTAAAGGTTATGGATCTCTTGAAGCTCCTCCGCTTCTGGACAGGAACCGAGGACGCAGCAAGCATTTCCCCTCTGGATCGCCACACTGAGACGCTGAAATAAAAAACTGGAAGCCCTTGGGTCTCTGGTGACGTCAATGAGCTTGGACCCCAATTCCTTGAGAACTCCCAAGGCACTCTTGCCCCAGGGGCCATGCGTCTCAGACGCTATGGGAACAAAGAGGTATTGACCTTCCAGTCGCCTGTACTTGAGTGATTTTGCTGTTTCCCTGTGGTTGGCCGCCCCACCTGCTTGATCAGCTCCCAAGTGTACATAGGTGTCAGCCAGGGTGGATACACATGTGAAGTCCCACACCAACTGTCTACCCTCCTTCCATGAGTATATGGTGATGCCATCAGGGCGAAGTGCTGGGAAATCCGGGTTTTGGACCCCTAGGATGCGAGGTTCTCTCTCCGCTGGGCACCCAGCTGAGACGAGGCTTCTCTTGATAGTGTCATTGACCTCGTTGTGTCTTGCATGCCAGCCCTTTGTGCTTCCGAAATGCAACCCATGCAGTCCGTATTGGTCTGCTTCCACCCTGTTGCAAATACACTTGTATTCAGTGTGAATTGGGGCACCAAGGCGGAGGGCCACTGCTACACGAAGGGATTCTGGATCTAGGCGCGTGCCCATTGCAGACATGGGTACTGCCAGGAGGAAGTCTCCTGCATGGGGGGCACGCACTGCTCTGAGGCGGGCTTTCTCCTTGTCTGATGTTGCGACGCTTAGCATGGCATCAGCTACTTACTACAGCCACTATAGCTGTAGCCACTACAGCCACTACAATCACAGCTGATTGTACTGTACCACTACAGCCACTACAGCTACTATAACTACATACCAGTTATATATAAATATATATATATATATATATATATATATATATATATATATATATATATATATATATATATATATATATATATATATATATATATATATATATATATATATATATATATATATATATGCGAACAAGCCTGAATGGTCCCCAGGACAATATGCAACTGAAAACTCACACCCCAGAAGTGACTCGAACCCATACTCCCAGAAGCAACGCAACTGGTATGTACAAGACGCCTTAATCCACTTGACCATCACGACCGGACATAATGAGGTGATAGCCGAGGCTATTTGAACCACCCCACCGCCGGCACTCGGATAGTAATTGTCCGGTCGTGATGGTCAAGTGGATTAAGGCGTCTTGTACATACCAGTTGCGTTGCTTCTGGGAGTATGGGTTCGAGTCACTTCTGGGGTGTGAGTTTTCAGTTATATATATATATATATATATATATATATATATATATATATATATATATATATATATATATATATATATATATATATATATATATATATATATATATATATATATATATGTCGTACCTAGTAGCCAGAACGCACTTCTCAGCCTACTATGCAAGGCCCAATTTGCTTAATAAACTAAGTTTTCATGAATTAATTGTTTTTCGACTACCTAACCTACCTAACCTAACTTTTTCGGCTACCTAACCTAACCTAACGTATAAAGATAGGTTAGGTTAGGTTAGGTAGGGTTGGTTAGGTTCGGTCATATATCTACGTTAATTTTAACTCCAATAAAAAAAAATTGACCTCATACATAATGAAATTGGTAGCTTTGTCATTTCATAAGAAAACAAATAGAGAAAATATATTAATTCAGGAAAACTTGGCTTATTAGGCAAATAGGGCCTTGCATAGTAGGCTGAGAAGAGCGTTCTGGCTACTAGGTACGACATATATATATATATATATATATATATATATATATATATATATATATATATATATATATATATATATATATATATATATATATATATATATATATGTCGTACCTAGTAGCCAGAACTCACTTCTCAGCCTACTATTCAAGGCCCGATTTGCCTAATAAGCCAAGTTTTCCTGAATTAATATATTTACTATAATTTTTTTCTTATGAAATGATAAAGCAACCCTTTTCTCTATGTATGAGGTCAATTTTTTTTTATTGGAGTTAAAATTAACGTAGATATATGACCGAACCTAACCAACCGTACCTAACCTAACCTAACTTATATTTATAGGTAAGGTTAGGTTAGGTAGCCAAAAAAAGCTAGGTTAGGTTAGGTTAGGAAGGTTAGGTAGACGAAAAAACACTAATTCATGAAAACTTGGCTTATTAGGCAAATCGGGCCTTGAATAGTAGGCTGAGAAGTGCGTTCTGGCTATTAGGTACGACATATATATATATATATATATATATGTCGTACCTAGTAGCCAGAACTCACTTTTTGGCCTACAATTCAAGGCCCGATTTGCTTAATAAGCCAAGTTTTCCTGAATTAATATATTTTTTCTAATTTTTTTCTTATGAAATGATAAAGCTACCCATTTCATTATGTATGAGGTCAATTTTTTTTTATTGGAGTTAAAATTAACGTAGATATATGACCGAACCTAACCAAGCCTACCTAACCTAACCTAACCTATCTTTATAGGTTAGGTTTGGTTAGGTAGCCGAAAAAGTTAAGTTAGGTTAGGTTAGGTAGGTTAGGTAGTCGAAAAACAATTAATTCATGAAAACTTGGCTTATTAGGCAAATCGGGCCTTGCATAGTAGGCTGAGAAGTGCGTTCTGGCTACTAGGTACGACATATATATATATATATATATATATATATATATATATATATATATATATATATATATATATATATATATATATATATATATATATATATATATATATATATATATATATATATATGTTGTGTTTATGGCGTCAGTTGATCCTTGATGCTGCGATAACGGAATTCTTTTACTTGAAGTAATAATTAGATTAATAATAATTAACGTAATTTTTACTCAAGATTCACAAAAATCATTAACACTATTTTAAAAGAAAATTTAGAAGACATCTAAAACCAGATATACAGACTTTGTGTGATATATTTCAACATTATATATTAATAGAATGCTGTAACTATTACTTTTATATATTAGGTAGTTGCCAGCTACGTATATCTCATATAAACGTTGCAAAAAGATTTTAGAATAAAATAACACATTACACATTTAAAAAATCATCTTTGCCATGAATTAATACCTAAACATCTTTTTAATACAAATAAATAAATAAATAAAAATTGTGATAAATTGTGTCAAGCATTGCATAATAATTTTTACAAAAAGGTGCATGACAACAAGACGAAGAGGCATGATTTCAACAGGATATGTGGGGTTGTCACAAAATTCTGATTTTAATAATAAAGTAGTTTTCACAATGTATTTTAACATAATTATGAAGCAGTTGGACTACCAAATTATTCTGTTTTATAAATGAATAATGTTAAATAGCTATATTCATAATAGTAAAATAATGACACCTACAATTAATGATAACTAGAAAATAGTAAATGGTAACTCCATCTGAACGAAAACTTAATACCAAATTTCTTAGATGTTTTTCGTAATATAAAGATTGATGGTAAGATATTTTATTCATTATGGAGTAATTAACAACAAAACAAACTTTATTTTCATTGCAGAACATATATCAGAGCATACTTGTGACTCATACATTAAAAATAGTGAGATTTTTAAACAATTCGGTTGTAAACCCACAGAACCGCCTACCCGCCGAATACGTAACATAAATTCCATAAATAATCATTAATAATTTTCGGCAGCTATCGAGGTTCTCCAAAGGTAAATTCCTGTACTCTAACAAGATGCTACTTGCTGTTTAGTTGTTTAAATTCTTGGAAAATCGCAACTGTCGGCGAACGAAAAATTTGTTTCCAAATTTATTAGATGTTTTCCTAAATATAAAGATTGACAGGATGGAATTTTCTGGATTATGGCCTAATTAAGGCAAAAACATATATACTTTTACACGAAGAACAAATATCAGAGCATAGTCAGTGAGTTATAGAATAATAAGAGTGTGGTATTTCATTATATAATTAAAGATAGCCCCTGGAAGCCAGAATAAACGTAGTTTTACACAAAATAACATCCAAAAACATCCGTACAGTCAAACGGCAAATGTTGACGTTCTTTCTAAGAGGACAGGTTGCTCCTTGATATTGGCTACTTTTTCGAATAGCTCGAAGAAGCTCTCTGCCTCTTCGGGCAAAAACAGAGGAATGTCCTTTTCTTTGACTTTACTATCATGTGGGTGTGCTACATGAGTGGTGCTCTCTGGCAACCCATGTTCGATCCTATGATCAGCCAAAGTTCTATTTGCTTCTGTTTGCATTTGTTAGGTATTCTCTTTTTCTTTCTCCACCTCAAGTCTGGATTCCTCCTTTTTCTCTTCTACCTCTAGTCTGGCTTCTCACTCTCACTCTTCATCTGCAGTTCTAACTTCAACTTCTCCAGTTGGAACTGTCTCTCTTCACGCTGCATCTGGAGCTCTAGCTGCAACCGTTCTAAGCTCATGTTTCTGCTAGTCCTGCTACTGCGGCTACTCCTACTACTCCTACTTGATCCTTGGGACCTAACTTCGTCTTGCCCGTCATCCTCATTTCCACTTTCAGCTAATTTCGGGGCTCCCTGTTCTGCCACTTCACTCTTGGCTCTTAACTGCCTCACGATCTCATCCTTCATCCCTGCTACTTTAGATGCCTTCACCCTGATGCCACATCTCTCTGCTATCTGTTTCAACTGTTCCCTGGTGCAACCTTCCAAGTCCTCAGGCTTGCCTTACTCCACAAACGCTTGCACCTTGTTCATCTTGTCCTGTGACTCACACACTACACACACACTTACACTACACTTGAGTCTTCCCAAGAGAGAGAATATACACCTTAGGCACACAGTAGGTACGCTGTGTTATGGTCTTTACTCAGTAGGTTCTGCTAAAAGTGAAACAGTCCAATCTCGGATAGGGAGTGGGTGTGTCAGTTAACTATCCCGGATAGGCCTCCAAATACTATTGTATCAGGTTGATGGATTGTGTATGTCCCTTCTAGACAACCAACCAAAACCCGTAGAGTGCTTGTACTTTGATCAGGAGATCACCCTGTACGTTTCTTGCTCTTGGAAAGGGGTTAAGCGTCTTACATTTAGGGGATGTGGCTGCAACACTGACCTCGTTGTCACGTGTACACACCCAATTCGAGCCGCTGTGACTCCCCACTCTCTCCATATTTTGGTATGACCTCCTCAATCCCCCATGTTTTGAATTATAATTCTATACCACCCTGTCCACAGCTGTGATTCTCTCTCTCTCTCTCTCTCTCTCTCTCTCTCTCTCTCTCTCTCTCTCTCTCTCTCTCTCTCTCTCTCTCTCTCTCTCTCTCTCTCTCTCTCTCTGTTTCTCTGTCTGTCTGTCTGTCTGTCTGTCTGTCTGTCTGTCTGTCTGTCTGTCTGTCTGTCTGTCTGTCTGTCTGTCTGTCTGTCTGTCTGTCTGTCTGTCTGTCTGTCTGTCTGTCTGTCTGTCTCTCTCTCTCTCTCTCTCTCTCTCTCTCTCTCTCTCTCTCTCTCTCTCTCTCTCTCTCTCTCTCTCTCTCTCTCTCTCTCTCTCTCTCTCTCTCTCTCTCTCTCTCTTCTGCTTTCTGGGAAGCCTTACTAGGACAAGGGCAAGCACCAGTTAATTATATACATTTACTAGACAGAGAACATGTACAGCACACATACAAGATACAATAATGACTCCAACACTCTATGCTATTATAGTCATGGTTGCATCCAATCCCATCAGGACTCTATCAGCTGCTTATATCAAGTGGTAGCCCAACTCCTGGCTACATGCTCTTATGCTACCAACCTCACAAAGTGGGTTTAATCTTGTAATACAATATGGCATTTTCACCCCTAGAATATATATATATATATATATATATATATATATATATATATATATATATATATATATATATATATATATATATATGTGTGTGTGTATATCACGAAAATAAACACGTGATTAAGAATGTGACAATGTCAGACCACGGAGGAAAAATGAAACAGGAAATTTCCTTAAGTACTTTCGTATATTAAATACATCTTCAGAAGGTCGACCTTCTGAAGATGTATTTAATATACGAAAGTACTTAAGGAAATTTCCTGTTTCATTTTTCCTCCGTGGTCTGATATATATATATATATATATATATATATATATATATATATATATATATATATATATATATATATATATATATATATATATATATATAATTATACACTAGGAATCCAGCCTATGGCTGTAACACTATAAACATCTGTATAAATATTATTTGATACAAAAAATATTCCATCAGTACCCTTAACATCTTCAGGATCCTCCACAATTATGTACCAGGGTTTTCTACAACTCTTCCAGGCTGCCACACCATGAAGCTTTCCTTGAACAGCAACAATGCTTCACCACTGGTATCACAGAAGCACGTGAAACTCCACTCCACTGCTTCTCCTCACACAGCTCGAGGTCCTACTCTTCATTGTGGGAACTGCTCTTCCTCAGAGTATACTGCTCCTCCAACATCCTTGGAGTTTCAAGCACTAACTCCCTCTACTGGCTCGAAGTTCTCTCAGCAACTCCATCCCCAGACAAACCTGCAACCCATTGATACGCCAATTAAGATGTTTCCCTACAAACATATAACTAAAAAAAACTACACAATAAATGTCTCCACTCGACATCTCTCTGATTCCCGTGTGCCATGAGGTGACTCCCCCACCTTCGGACGAGTCCAATCTCCACTTCCCCGTAGCGGTCCATCCGCCCGAGACTGTCAGACGCCTGCCTGGTCAATTGCCTCTAAGCTCCCAACGGGAGAGGATGTGCTGCTCCTCTCCTCAACTGATTTCCTCATCTCTATTCTCGTACTTAGGCTTTCTGCCTTAACAAAATATGCCTAATATATCAGTAAACACTTGCAACGGTCGCTGGGCACACGACCAACTACAGGCAATGTCTGTTAACTGGTTTAAAATGACTCACCACAGAATTTGATTCGCTCCCTGATGCTCACTGGCTGGGCGGCGACATAGGACGCCCTAGGTGGCCCACAGAACTGCTTTCAAACTGTTCCATACTCTTTCTGCAGTTCACGACTTGAACTCACACGTATCCAGACTTATTCCTCAATCGAGACGTCTCTCCACTAACTTCTTCTTGAAGGTATATCAATCACACAGCAGGGTTCTTCTTCAGCAGGGGCTCAATGGAGCCAGACCTCCCCCAACGATTTCTGCACCACAACCGAGGTCAAGACCCTCTGAAGTGAGATTCACATCTCCAGCAAATTCTCCACATCTCAGGTCAAGTCATTTATTTATATTCTTATTCACTGCTAATACTTTTAAACTATTAGTCAAATCTAACCAAATGTTTAACATATATAATTCCACGTCCATATTTCTTTGACCTTTTAGTTAGGTCAGGTCTGGCAGAATAACTCTCAGGGGGAAGACTGGTTTATCCTACAGCCTGATATCATAACAGCTCACACTACAACGCTCTTTAGTGAATACAAGTACACTACAGGGCTATCTGGTGGGTACACTCATACTACAGGCATGCCTGGTGGGTACACTCACACAACATGACTTCCTGGTGGGTGCACTCACACTACATGGCTGCCTTGTGGCTATACTCATACTACAGGGCTCCCTGGAGCCTACACCCACACCACAGGGCCACCTGGTGAGTACACTCACACTACACTTTCTCTTAACATTTGTTTTCCTGCCCGAAACGCTTTGCGTAATAGTGGCTTTAGGCATTGTATGTACTAGCTCTATCTATTAAGCCAACAAACTTTGTAAAATCTCTTTATGTATTTACCTTTACCTAAATAAATTATTATTATTATTATTATTATTATTACATGACTGCCTGGTGGGTACCCAGCACTTTGCAGGGCTGCTTGGTGGCTATGCTCATGCTAAAGCTGTCTGGTGCCTACATACACACTATAAGGCTATATGATGGCTACAATCACACTACAGGCCTGCCTGGTGGCTACAATCACACTACAGGCCTGCCTGGTGGCTACAATCACACAACAGGCCTGCCTGGTGGCTACACTCACACAACAAACCTGCCTGGTGGCTACACGCACACTACATTGCTGCATGGGGCTACACTCACACGGCATGACTCTCTGGTGGTTACACTCACACTACATGGATCCCTGCGTGTTACACTCACACTACAGGGCTCCCTGCGTGTTACACTCACACTACAGGGCTGCCTGGTGGCTACACCCTCCCTACACGCTGCCTGGTGGCTACACGCACACTACATGGCTCCTTGGATGTTACACTCACACTGCTGGTTATACCCACACTACAGGGCAGCCTGGTAGCTACACTCACACTACAGAGCTGCCTGGTAGCTACACTCACACTACAGAGCTGCCTGGTAGCTACACTCACACTACAGAGCTGCCTGGTAGCTACACCCAAAATTCAGGGCTGCCTGGTGACTTCACTCACACTACAGGGCTGTCTGGTGGCTACACTCACACTACAAGCTGCCTGGTGGCTACACTCACACTGTGTGGCTGCCTAGTGGCTACACACACACTACGTGGCAGCCTTGTAGCTATAGATACATTACAAGGCTGCCTGGTGGCTACACTCACACTACATGGTTGTCTGGTGGCTACAGCCACTCTACATAGCTGCCTGGAGGCTACACTCACAGTACATGGCTGCCTGGTGGCTACACTCACACTGCGTGGCTGCGTAGAGGCTACACTTACACTACATAGCTGCCTGGTGACGACACTCACACTATATGGCTGCCTAGTGGCTACACTCACACTTCTTGGCTTCCTGGAAGTTATCCTCACACTGCGTGGCTGCCCAGTAGCAATACTCATACTTCATGGCTGCCTGGTGGTTACTCTCACACTACATAGCTCCCTAGTGGCTACACCCACACTACATGACTGCCAGGTTGCTACACTCACACTACAGGGCACCTTGGTAACTACAATCATACTACAGGTCTGCCTGGTGGCTAAACACACACTAGATGGTTGCCTGGTTGCTAATCACACACTACAGAGCTGCCTGGTGCCTACACTGTCGCTACATGGTTGCCTGGTGGCTATACTCACACTACAGTGCTTTCTGGTGGCAACACTCTCGCTATAATGCTGCCTGATGGCTACACTCACACTACAGGGCTGCCTGTTGTCTACACTCAAACTACAGGGCTGTTTGGTGGCTACACACGCACTACATTGCTGCCTGTTGCTACACACATACTACAAGGCTGCCTGGTTGCTACACTCACACTACATGGCTGCCTAGTGGCTAAACACACACTACATGCCTGCCTGGTGGCTACACTTAAACTACAAGGTAGTCTTGTGGCTACACTCACACTACAGAACAGCCTTGTGCCTACACTCACATTACAGGGCTCCCTGGTGACTAAACCCACACTACATGGCTTCCTGGTGACTACACTCTTGATAAACGTCGGTATGTAGCTACACTCACACTACAGAGCGGCCTGGTAGCTACACTCACACTTCAGAGCTGCCTGGTAGCTACACTCACACTTCAGAGCTGCCTGGTAGCTACACTCAAAATTCAGGGCTGCCTGGTGGCTACACACACTACAGGGATGCCTGGTGGCAATACTCACACTACAAGGCTGCCTGGTGACTACACTCACGCTACAAAGCTGCCTGGTGGCTTCACTCACACTACAAGGCTGCCTGGGGGCAACACTTACAATACAAGGCTGCCTGGTGACTTCACTCACACTACAGGGCAGGCAGGTAGCTACACTCAAAATAGAGGGCTGCCTGGTGTCTACACTCTCGTACATGGCTGCCTTGTAGCTATACTCACACTACAGGGCTGCATGGTTGCTACACTCACACTTCAGGGCTGCCTGGTGTCTACACTCTAGCTACATGGCTGCCTCGTGGCTACACGCACCGTATATTGCTTCCTGATGGCTACACTCACACTACATGGCTGCCTGGTGGCTTCAGTCACACTACATGGCTGCCTGGTGACTACACTCACACTACAGGGCTGCCATGTGGAGATCCTCGCTACATGGCTACCTGGTGACTACACTCACGCTACAGAGCTGACTGGTGGTTACACTCACACTACATGGCTCTCTGGAGGTTACACTCATACTACATGGCTGCATGATGATTACACTCACACCACATGACTCCCTGGAGGTTACACTCACAGTACATGGCTCCTTGGAGATTACACTCACACTACATGGCTCCCTGGATGTTATACTAACACTGCATGGCTGTCTGGTGGTTACAGTCACACTACACAGCTCCCTGGAGGTTGCACTCACACTACATGGCTCCCTGGGTGTTACACTCACACTACAAGGCTCACTGGTGGCTACTCCGACACTACAAGGCTGCCTGGTGGTTACACTCACACTAAAAATAAATAAAATAAATAAAATGTTTATTTAGGTAAGGTACATACATAAAGTAAATTTTTACAAAGATTGGTTGACTTATAGGTAGAGCTAGTACATACAATGCCTAAAGCCACTATTACGCAAAGCGTTTCGGGCATGATAAACTTAAATGACACGCTTAAGACTAATTGAGCATAATGAGTAGAATGAAAACAAGAAATGAAAACACAGATGAAAAAGCAGCACAAATACAATTATGTCGTCAAACAGCGCTCTTTAAAAAAAAAAAAAACAGACATTGGTTGAGAATAGAAGGGTATGGTAGGTTACAGGGAATTTATTAGGTATAGGTTCGTTTTTAACTCAAACTGGTTGAGAGAGGTACAGTCTTTAACATGGATGGGAAGGTCATTCCACATTCTGGGCCCCTTGATTTGTAGTGCATTTCTAGTTTGATTAAGTCGTACTCTAGGAATATCAAAACTGTATTTCTGGTGTGGTGCTCATGGGTTCTGTTACAAGAACCACAAGAACTACATGGCTCCCTGGAGGTTACACTCACACTACATTGCTGCCTGATGATTACACTCATACTACATGGCTGCCTGGTGGTTACACACACACACTACATGGCTCCCTGGAGGTTACACTCACATTACATGCTGCCTGATGGTTACACGCACACTACAGTGCTGCCTGATCGCTACACTCACACTACATGGCTACCTTGTGACTACACTAACACTACATTGCTGCCTGGTGCTTACACTCTCGCTACAGGGCTGCCTGGTGTCTACACTCTAGTACATGGCTGCCTGGTGGCTACACTCACATTAGAGGGCTGCCCGTTGGCTACACTCTTATTACAAAGCTGCCCGGTGGCTTCACTCACACTACAGGGCTGCCTGGTGGCTACACACACACTACATTGCTGCTTATTGGCTACACTATCGCTTCAAGGCTGCCTGGGGTCTACACTCTCGCTACAGGGCTACTTGGGAGCTACACTCTCGCTTCATGACTGACTGGTGGCTACACTCTCGCTACAGGGCTGCCTGGTGGCTACACGCACACTACAGGGCTGCCTGGTGGCTACACTCTCGCTACAGGGCTGCCTGGTGCCTACACTTTCGATAAAGGGTTGCCTGGTGCCTACACTCTCGATAAAGAGCTGCCTGCTGTCTACATGAAAACTACAGGGCTGTCTGGTAACTACACACACACTACATTGCTGCTTATTGGCTACACTCTCGTTTCAAGGCTGCCTGGGTACAACACTCACACTACAGAGCTGTCTGGCGGCTACACTCACACTACTGGGATACCTGGTGATTACAATACCACTACAGGGCTCCCTCGTGGTTACACTCACACTTCAGTGCTGCTTGGACGCTACACTCACTTATTGGCTGCCTGGTGGCTATACTCACACTACATGGCTCCCTGGATGTTACACCCACACTACATGGCTCCCTGGAGGTTACACTCACACTACATGGCTCCCTGGAGGTTACACTCACACTACATGGCTCCCTGGATGTTACACCCACACTACATGGCTCGCTGGAGGTTACACGCACACTACATGGCTCCCTGGAGGTTACACTCACACTACATGTCTCCCTGGAGATTACACGCATACTACATGGCTCCCTGGAGGTTACACGCACACTACATGGCTCCCTGGAGGTTACACTCACACTACATGTCTCCCTGGAGGTTACACGCATACTACATGGCTCCCTGGAGGTTACACTCACACTGTGGGAACCGACCTGTGAGATTTATATTTATTTAATTTATATGAATTTATATTTACGTTAATTTATATACTTCGATAGCAATTTGTATAATGATAAGTGGACTGTATTTCTGCAATAATCTCATAATCTCACAAATCGATCCTCTACACATTAGGGGGGGTTATTAGTTTATATATATGCAGCCAATCAAACTACAGAATTAACTACATACATTGAAGAGGTTCCTTATCTTATAGTACAGCAGGTTAGTCCACCAGGTATAACTAGGGTGTAGACACCAAATTATCCTCTTTGAGGTAGCTTCCATATCACCCAGTAACTGGTGCACAAATCTTGCTTCCTCGTCTTGACCTGTCAAAAGTGCGCTAGCTGTGAAGCCAGATTCCTATATATGACAAGTATTTCAGAGAAAACTGTACATGGAACATGAAGACCTGGCTTAATTACCTTTAGTTTGAGGCTTCCACGTGCTCTAACCGGGTCACCCTATATAATGACATTAATGGCCATAAATGAAAGATACATGGGTTTCGGAAAGAACACTTAACTTGAATTGTAGACATCGTGTTGGAGATGGTACCTTTGGTTTCCATAACACTACGTCCAAGTAAAATTAACAGGAGCCGAATTTGCTCCCGTGTGAGCCTCTGGTCTCAATATAAACAATGGCTGTTTAACACTCCATACTATTGACGTTACTGGCCGACATTGTCCAGATATGATAGGAGCCGAATTTGCTCCACACGTCTAGGAGGTGACACAACAATGGCTGTTTAACACTCCATACTATTGACATTACTGGCCGACATTGTCCAGATATGATAGGAGCAAAATTTGCTCCACACGTCTCGGAGGTGACACAACAATGGCTGCCCCTCCTTCCTCCCTGACGCCTGGCTTACTTTGTCCAGATTTCAGAAAGTGATAGAAGGGTCACATTTACTCTACTTTAATATTGATAATTAAGTTAATTTATATAAGATGTTTTATGATGGTAAAGTCCAAAGACTAATGTATTTAAGAATAATTCCCACCATAATAGGTGGTGAATTATAATAGTGTGTGGTGATGATATCCCGTTTTCTTTAGACGGTAATTCCACTACAAGTTACGTTTTCTATGGGTTACTTGTTTATACAATACAGCTATTATCTGTATGATATATTAAATGGTGTCGGATTTTCCGACACACACTACATGGCTCCCTGGAGGTTACACTCACACTATATGGCTCACTGGAGATTATACTCACACTACAGGGCTGCCTGGTGGCTACACCCTTACTACAAGGCTGCCTGGTGGCTACACTCACACTACATGGCTACATGGTGACTACACCCACACTACAGTGCTGCCTGGTGGTTACACCCACACTACAGTGCTGCCTGGTGGCTACACTCACACTAAATGGCTACCATGTGACTACACCCACACTACAGTGCTGCCTGGTGGCTACACTCACACTAAATGGCTACCTGGTGACTACACCCACACTACAGTGCTGCCTGGTGGCTACACTCACACTAAATGGCTACCTGGTGACTACACCCACACTACAGTGCTGCCTGGTAGTTACACTCTCGCTACAAAGCTGCCTGGTGTCTAAACTCTCGTACATGGCTCCCTGGTGGCTACACTCACACTTCAGGGCTGCCTGGTGGCTACACGCACACTACAGGGCTGCCTGGTAGCTACACTCACACTACAGGGCTGCCTGGTGATTACTTTCACACAACAAGACTGCCTGGTGGACTCACTCACTCTACAGGGCTGCCTGGTAGCTACTCTCAAAATACAGGGCTGCCTGGTGGCTACACTCACACTTCAGAGCGGCCTGATGGCTACACTCACACTACAGGGCTGCCTGGTGGCTACACTCATACTACAGAGCTGCCTGGTGTCTTCACTCTCGCTACATGGCTCCCTGGAAGTTACACTCACACTACATGGCTCCCTTGAGGTTACTCTCACACTACAGTGCTTCCTGGTAGCTAGACTCACACTACATGGCTATCTGGTGACTAGACCCACACTACAGGGCTGCCTGGTGGTTACACTCTCGGTACAGGGCTGCCTGGTGTCTACACTCTCGTACACGGCTGTCTGGTGGCTACACTCACATTACAGGGCTACCCGGTGGCTAAACTCACACTACATGGCTACCTAGCGGCTACACTTACACTATAGGGCTGCCTGGTGGCTACACTCTCGCTACATGACTGCCTGGTTTCTACTCTCACACTACATAGCTGCCTGGTAGCTACTCTCAAAATACAGGGCTGCCTGGTCGCTACACTCACACTTCAGAGCTGCCCCATGGCTACACTCACACTACAGGGCTGCCTGGTGGCTACCCCCATACAACAGAGCTGCCTGGTGTCTACAATCTCGCTACATGGCTGCCTGGTGAGTACACTCACACTACAGGGCTGTCTGGTGGCTACACTCACACTACAGGGCTTTCTGGTGGCTACACTCTCGCTACATGGCTGCCTGGTGGCTACACTCACACTACATGGCTGCCTGGTAGCTACACACATACTACAGGGCTGTCTGGGTGGCTACACTCACACTACATGGCTGCCGGGTGGCTACACATTCGCTACATTGCTGCCTGGCGTCTATACTCGCGCTACGGAGCTGTCTGGTGGCTACACTCACATTACTGGGATACCTGGTGATTACAATAACACTACAGGGTTCCCTCGTGGTTACACTCACACCTCAGGTCTGCCTGGACGCTACACCCACACTTCATGGCTGCCTGGTGGCTACACTCACACTACATGGATCCCCGGAGGTTACACTCACACTACATGGCTCCCTGGAGGTTACACTCACACTACATGGCTCCCTGGAGGATACACGCACACTTCATGGCTCCCTGGAGGTTACACTCACACTACATGGCTCCCTGGAGGTTACACTCATACTACATGGCTCCCTGGAGGTTAAACTCACACTACATGGCTGCCTGGTGGTTACACTCACACATCATGGATCCCTGGTGGTTATACCTACACTACAGGGCTACCTGGTGGCTACACCCTCACTACAAGGCTGCTTGGTGGCTACTCTCACACTACAATGTTTCCTGGTAGCTACACTCACACTACATGGCTATCTGGTGACTAGACTCACACTACAAGGCTGCCTGGTGGTTACACTCTCAGTACAAGGCTGCCTGGTGTCTACACTCTCGTACATGGCTGCCTAGTGGCTACACTCACATTACAGGGCTGCCTGGTTGCTACACTCAAACTTCAGGGCTGCTTGGTTGCTACTCTCACACTACTGGACTACCTGGTGGCTACACTTATACTATAGAGCTGCCTGGTGGCTACACTCTCACTACATGACTGCCTTGTTTCTACACGCGCACTATAGGGCTGCCTGGTGGCTACACTCTCGCTACAGGGCTGTCTGGTAGCTACACTAATGGTTCAGAGCTGTCGGGTGGCTACACGTACACTACAGGATTGCCTGGTGATTACTCTCACACTACAATGCTCCCTCGTGGTTCCACTCACACTCTAGGGCTGCCTGTTGGCTACACTCACACATCATGGCGGCTGCCTGGTGGCTACACACACACACACTACAGGGCTGCTTGGTGGCTATGCTCATACTACAGCTGTCTTGTGGCTACACTCACATTACAAGGCTATATGGTTGCTACAATGACACTACATGGCTACATGGTGGTTGCGCTTACACTTCATGTCTGCCTGGTAGCTACACTCAAACTGCAAGGCTGCGTGGTGGCTACACTCACCCTACATGGTTGCCTGGTGGCTTCACACACACTACAGGGCTACCTCGTGGCTACACTCACACTACATGGCAGCCTGGTGGCTACACACACACTGCAGGGCTGCCAGGTGGCTACACTATCGCTACATGGCTGCCTGATGATTACACTCACGCTACATAGCTGTCTGGTGGCTACACTCACACTACAGGTATACCTGGTGATTACAATCACTCTTCAGGGCTCCTTCATGGTTACACTCACTCATCATGGCTGCCTCGTGGCTACACTCACACTACAGGGCTGCTTGGTGGCTATGCTCATACTACAGCAGTCTAGTGGCTACACTCACACTACAAGGCTATATGGTTGCTACAATAACACTATGTTACGACCCTGGGTTCTTCAGTGGAAACCAGAGGTCAAAATTGAGTTATTAAACTTTCCTATAGTATAGTTGAACGCAACTCGATGTGTCATTGTTTGTATCTTCCCTGCCAGATGTAAGACTATTCTTGTTTCTCAAAGAGCATTTAAAGACTGAGCAGGGGGTTGATTATTAAATAATAACATAGGCACCAACTATGTTTACTAATACTTCAATCATTTGTAAAGTAACAATATGTTGCATAGAGGAAGATTTTTAATGTGCTTAGCTGCACGATCAATTAGGCTCCTCCCGGCACCACCACATGCGGGAGGCCTAAGCTGGTCGCTGGGAGCGTTCTTCTTCTGGCTGGCGTTCGTGGGGACGAGACCTACTCTGTGGCTGCACCCCTACTCTCCTCTCTTCTCCTCTTACTTATTTCCCTTACCTTAAGTTCCTGTACCATTAAGTTAAGTATGGTGTTTTAAGTGTGCCTACTCTGGTAGTAACAATTGGTGAGACCTGGGGGTAGTATTTGCCAGTGTTTTGGATACGCCGAAGTGTTGTGTTTTGTATTAGGGTACCACGTGGTACCCTAAGCTGCACTACCCTAAGCTGCATCCAGCTTCAGTGGTTATCCAGTAGTACTTTACCCTAGCTTGTTCTCAGTGTAAACCTTGTATCCTGTCTAAGTGGACCAAGGCTTTTAACGTAAGATAGGGTGGTAAAGTTATTATTATTATTGTTATTGGTGTGAGTGTATATGGGGGGTTGTTAAGGGGTTAATAAATAAGTAAAATAGAACAGAGTATCCCTTCTTCCTGTGTGGGAGTGCATTGATCAACCCTTAGACTGACATGGTCTAGTAGCAAGTTATTATTACTGTGGATAGTTTATTTTGGGGGCCGGGCCTTTTAGCTCTCCCATATTTGATAACTCTGTCTTCTAACTACCCTTACCCCTTAATAGTACCAGTTTCCCCATAGCAAGCCCACCATTTTTTTATAACAAGTGGGAGCCTGTCCGGGATGATCAGTAAATTGAAAAAATTTAATTTTTGAGTGCGAAAACTAAAAATTCTTGTTTTCTGCAGAACGGTTGTGTTAGCCTAGGGTCCAGCTCATCTAGCAAAGGATTCACTTTTACTGACTAGACACCTAGCTGGATCTCTTCATGATTGAGGTAAGTGTGGCCTTGTGTTAGGGGCCGTGCAAATTTTTGTTTTTTCCAATTTTTATTTTTTTATTTTTTCTTTGGCTAGGAACTAAATTAATTAGTGATGGCATCTGAAATGCAGGAACTGGCAAAGAATCCTTCAGTGGTAGAGATAAAGAAACTTACCAAGTCTAATTTAGTATTGCTAGGCAAGGAATTTGGCCTAGAATTAAATGACGCGGATAAAAAGTGGACTTTGGTGAATGAAATATTACAACATTGTATTTATCAAGAACTATTGGCAAGTGATACACCTTTATGCCAGCCTAGCCAAGCAGAATGTGCAGCTCATAGGGATAGAGAGTTAGCTCTAGAGTTAGCAAGAATAAAATTAGAGGAGCAAAGACTCAAAACCGAGGAGGCTAGAATTAGAGCGAATGCCACTGGACCTCCACCTGCCAGGGATTCAAACCCCAGATATTGTAAGAAAAAGCATAATTTGCCTGAATTTTCCGAGTCGGACCCTGAAAGGTTTTTCAACCATTTTCAGAGATTGGCCATGTCCATGAACTGGCCAAAGGAAGAGTGGGAGAAAATGCTACAGGGAAGACTTAGAGGTAAAGCGCAAGATATTTTTATAAACATGCCTGACGACGAGTGTTTTGAATATGATAAAGTCAGGGAACGTATTTTGTGGGCATATGAAATTACGCCTGAAGCTCACCGCCAAGCTTATCGCAACCTTAGGCCTACTCACAACCAACCGCTCACTGAATTTGTTAATGATCATAATAGATTGTTTGATAAATGGATTCGCTCGGCGAAAGCCGAAACATACGAGGCTCTCAGGAACATAGTTTTAATGGAGCATTTTATAGATATTATGCCAGAGAATGTTTCACATTACATTAGAAGTAGGATAGAGGTAAATTCTAAGATTGGGAATTTGGCCAAGATGGCAGAAAACTACCAATTGGCGGGCAAAAGGCCCAATAAAAATAATTATACCCCACAGAGTAGCAAAACTTATACCCACAGCCAGTCCAGACCAGCTCATTCTAACCCTTTACCTACTGCACCTTCTGTTTCAGACATAACTAACCCTGTTAAAGTGTCTAGCCCCATGGCACCTAAGGGTGAACCGAAGGGTAATTCTGTTAGTAATGTCTCTTCTCCACGACGTTTCTGTGGTCACTGTAAATGTCCAAACCACACTATTAGCCGTTGTTGGCAACTGTACCCGGAAAAAAAGACCCAATGCTCTAGTTGTGACACAGGGCTTGAGGCCTTCGGAAGGGTTAGGAAGTAAGACCTCCAACCCACAGTGGTTGGACTTGCTTACCCCATTCTTATCGAAAGGGAGGCTACTTTTGTCTGAGGGTTCTTCCTGGAAGGATGTGGTGATCTTCAGAGACACCGGTGCCATCCAGACTTTAATTTTAGAGAGTGCTTTGCAAGGTGCCAACACTCTCGACACTGGAGAGGTGGTACTGGTCGAGGGTGTCACTAGTGATACTCGAGCAGTACCCCTCCATAAGATTACCCTGGAATCTGATTTCCACAAGGGTGTTTGTACAGTCGGAGTCACTTCATACCTACCTTTCCCTAACGTTGATGTAATAGTTGGTAATGATTTAGCAGGGGATAAGGTAGGGGACTCTAGACTGCCTATTATGTTGCCTACCCCTAAGGTTTGCCTGGATCCACCCGCCGCAGAGGATAATGTTGTGTACCCTGCGTGCGCAATGACCAGGTCTATGGGACTTAACTGTAAGGGCAGCCCTGTGCTTGCCAAGGTGGTAAATCTCGAGGACACGAGGAACTTTCCAAGAGGTGAAAACCAAGTGGACCTAGCAGACACATTCATGGCCTGACTCGATGACGTGGCCGAGGACATTGTGGAGAGCCTGCCACCACCACCTACCGAGAGTAGTGGGGAGGTGGAGGAGAACACTGTTGAGCCTCGGCCAATGACATCTGACTAAGGCCTAGATGCCTCCTTGAGTAAGTTACAGAAAGCTGACCCCACTCTTGCAGATTGTCATAAGACAGCCGTCTCTATGGAGGAAATTGTAGACGCAGCAACTGGGTACTACTACAATGATCGGATTTTGATGAGAAAATGGAGACCACAGAGTGCTCCCTTGTCAAATGAGTGGGAGGTAGTCCACCAGGTTATGTTGCCAACCTGCTATAGAGAAAGAGTTTTGGCAGCTGCTCATGATGATCATATGGGGGGACATCAAGGCATTAATATTACGTATCACAAAATTTTAAAGTATTTTTTCTGGCCCAAGCTGAAAAGCGATGTGGCAAAATTTTGTAATGCATGTATTGCTTGTCAACTGGTTGGGAAACCAAACCAGACTCCACCTAAAGCTCCTCTAAGGCCTATTATCGTGCCAGAGGAACCATTTTCTCATTTGGTAATGGACTGTGTTGGACCATTACCTAGAACTAAGTCTGGTAATATTTACCTAATCACGATGATGTGTATCACTACTCGTTACCCAGAGGCTTTTGCTGTAAGGAACGTCCGAGCAAAAACTGTTGTTGCTCGTAAGTTGCAATTTTTTTCCACTTTTGGACTGCCTCGGGTCGTGCAAATTGACAATGGTACTCACTTTAAATCTGATATTTTTAACAATTTTGTAAGGACCATGGAATAACTCATAAGGTTTCCAGCCCATACCATCCACAGAATCAGGAGGTAATTGAACGTTTCCATCTAACTCTGAAGCAGATGTTGAAGACATCATGCGAGAGTTCCCACACCTTCTGGGATGAGAATTTACCGTATGTTTTGTTTGCGGCTGGAGAGGGATTACAAAGTTCACTGGGTTGTTCTCCTTTTGAGTTAGTCTTTGGCCATAAAGTTCGTGGACCCTTGCAAATGTTACAGGAGAATCTGTTAGGGAACATAACGTTAACCGAAGGTTCGGTTTTCTTTGCGCAACACCACCAGAGACTCAAGGACTGAAAGGCGGCGGCACTAAAGTATCTTGGGAAGGCCCAAGAAAAGATGAAAGAACGTAATGATGCTAAATCTAAGTTGCGGGTATTTCAGCCTGGCGACCCTGTCCTGGTATTAAAGCCTCGACTAGGGAACACTATGTGCCACAAGTACGAAGGCCCTACATTGTGACAGAAAAGACTGGGGACCTCACGTACAAAGTGAGGCACTCTGACAAGCGTAACCAGGTAATGCTCGTACATGTAAATCGGCTGAAGAAGTTCCAGGGGCCCCAGGCCCCTTGCACTAATCAATGTTTCCATTTCCAGTGAGGGAGGGTGTAACACGGGTAGGGTTTCTCTCTACTTATCTTTCCTTCTACTCCCCCTCTACCCGTATTCTTACTTTTTATTTCTCTACAAGGGACTCCAAAACTTTTACCAAAGCCAACTCCACGCCACGTGGTCCTAAGACGATTGACCGACTTAGGATTCTACAACCAGTATGGCGTGACCTAGGCTTCGAGCAAAACCCTAGAGTCGCCTCCGCTGCCACCACCAGACCAGTAACACCGAGCAATGATCGAGGTCTGGATCGATCACGCTAATTAATCAACCTTGGGGCTTGATCCCCACTATAACCGATGACCTTGAGTGTGGAATAATTACACGGTAATGATGAATTCCGATTCGATGTTAGAATCGGTGCCCAAGTCAACTCTGCCTCGTGTGGACCACGTGACCAGGACAAGTAAACATAACCAAATGGAAACAATAAAAATGCAAAATATTAACTAATTAATTTATTAAAAGAAAAACTAAAACAAAATCTAAATATGTTCACTCCCTGTCACTTTAACACTCCCTACTTGACTTGAATGGCAAATGAGAAGACTATCCCTATAATTAACAATAGCAACTATACCTCTACGTTTTACCAGCTGAAGATGTTGGGCTGGTCTTGGGAAGAGGTAAGATGGTTGACCTCTCCCAGTTGATCTTGTGTCCACACTGATCTGTCCTCGTCTGATCTAGCCCAGACTAGAGCATTGTATTGTTCCGCATAGTTAAGTTTTACCAAGTTACTTAGCCAGGTTTAAGTTATAACAATTAACCTCTGTTGTACTTAATTGATCCAGACTGGTTGAATTATTTTACTGAAATTAAATTACACAAGCATCTAACGGCAGAGCTGTTCCCGATCCCCAAAATGGTTAATTGAACTTTGAGAAATAGTAGACATGTCAACCCTGATGACCTATGACCGCCGGTCACTCCGCCTTACAACTTAGATCTGATTCGTGACGTCACTGATGGTGACTTAAACTCAATAATTAGAATACTCTTGATATTGTACCCAGTACTATTATACAATACAATTTTAATACAAAATGAATAAAGGCTAATTTCTCTAAATTACTGAATACTATAGGATGGTTCATTATACAAAACTATGAACAAAGATGCCCGCCATTTGTGACTCAGACCTGCTAATCCCCAGGGGAATGTGCGTTGAGAGGTCAGGTCCCTACCCGAAACTTCTGGAAACTTCTGGAATAATTCTTACAACAGCCTAGTTTGTTACAACCCCCCCGCACAAGCACTTAGTAAACCTTGTTAATTTTTTAAAAAATCACGAGGTTTAGTATCCAAACCCAGAATTCAACTCATGCCACAAACAAAAGCTAACCTAACTAATAAAATTTGACAATTAATAGTCCAACATCATAATAAATATGTTCACATTTCATAAGTTTCTCAGCTGTCAACTGACAGCAATCCTCTAACATCAGGAAACATACATCCTATCCTTACTGACATAGCTAAATAACATATCCCTACTCTACCATCAAAGACTAGCTATTAAACTCTCTTGGCTCTTCACTAGCCAAGTCCATGTGTCCTCTAGAGCCGGCCACACCGTGCTCAAACAAACATTAAAGTTATATCTTCAGACTGAACTTTCAGTCATCCGGGAGCGTACTACGGAACTATCAAGTTCACATCCGTGTACTACCCACTCCCCACTCAATGTCAACCTTGACATGCTAAGGAACACACCTAATGTTTATTACATGTATCTAAAAATATAACAAAAATTCCTATACAATATCACAGGTTTCAGCTGACTGTACAGCCAAGTGTTCTCACTCACTAGAAGTGTCAATGTTTATATTGGTCCGCCTCTCCTGTGTTCAAATATTCTGAAAAAAATAGCACAACATAATTTTCCATAACCGTTTGTTCTGGGCTGAGACAGTTACACAGGGGCTTCGATTTTGATTACTGACCAATTTATAGAGTAAAATTTTCATATATTATACCAGAATTATTTTAAATCTGTTTTTCAACATTTATAAAGTATTGATTCTAAATCTGTTTTTCAACATTTAAACAAAAGTGTCCAGATATTCTTTACACCGATGTTCAGAGCCAACTTTGTTGTTTGTATCAATTGTTCATATTGAGTAATCGAGAAAAAAATCGATGCTGCTGGATGCTGAATGTAGTCGCTGACGATGACGGTGTCGATCTTGCTTCTCCCCATGTGTAGACATCAATACCTGGTCCTCTTGTACTCCCATCCGGTACTCCTGAATGACGACAGAGTGTAGTAGAGCGGAGTGCCAAGTGACAGCTGTAGAATACTGTTACTTCGGCCATTAATCTTGCTCTCGACAGTCCACACGCCTTCATATCAATCACAGTTCACACGGCAGTCTTGATGTTAAACTTGACGGCGCAAATGACCACAGCAGAGCAGGACTGGATGTACCAACGGTGTCTCTTAGCAGGAGTGATGTTAGAGGGTCGTAGAGAAGGGTTGCTTGTTTGCAGAACAGGTGAATCTCGTCTTCCATCATTGCTCACGTCATCTCAGGCGTTTCTTGATATCACCAGGTTACTAGGCCGTAAACACCAACTGTGTATACCCTCGTACCGCCGACTTTAGGCCAAAGGAGACAATTTTGCGACCTTCTATTGGCGAGTCCCGGTACTCTGTAGGGAAACCGTGCCTTTCACCTGTGACCGCCTTAGTTCTGCTTTCTTGTTACTACACATGACGTAATCATTAATCTTCCGGCGAAATTCTTGAGTACTGCTACGTGCTTTCCATTTCTTGACCTCTCCTCCAACACTGCTGGAATGGCTGCAGTCTTGATGACGCAGCAGGTGGGTAGTGGTGATCTCGAGACAGCTACCCCGGCGTTGTATGGCACCTCCGGTGACTGCTATAATGTGGACAGCTCGCTGGCCCTGACAACCTCGTTAGTGACGTGAGGCGTCGGCCGGGTGACTCTTGGACAGTCACTCATCCCCAAAGTAACTGATGTATGGGTTACTGGGTCTGGTGGGGGGAGGGCTTTGTGTAACGTGCCTCCCCCCTCGGTCTTTACAGACAAGGGTTCACGTGTGGCTGGAACAACTGGGTCGGTGTACCAATCAGACCTGGGAACAGACAGACACAACACAGCGGAAGCATAGATATACTCTGGGTTTGGTGGAGGTGGAACCCCAGAGCACGGTAAAAGTTGCTACCTGAGTCAAGTATAGACATAGTACACCTCATTGCCTTTACAGGAAAATCTAATGAATACTAAATTATACTAACCAAGGAAGTTACTTTACTGTACAGCGCGAGATCTCGTCACCATAGGGTGGCGAGACTGCACCTGACTACTGATGAGCGATGACAGAGGGTCATCCTCATCTTCTGACTCGTCGGTGAAGCCCTGAGTCAGCACTGCTGAGTCAGGAACTAGACCCGCTGAAGGCAGTTCTAATTCCTCTCTAGCATGATAATGTTTCAATTTATTCACATGAATTGTCCTTTCCACCTGGTCCTCGAACACTCCTTTTATAACAAGATTAACCGGCCCCGCCCTTTTAATTACTCTATATGGTCCTCGCCACCTCGGAGCTAGTTTCCTGCTCTGATTGGCGGGCGCAGCCTCATTCACTCTCAATACGAGGCTTCCTTCCGTCAACTCAAGAGGGCGCACTTTCTTGTCATAAAAATGAGCATACCGAGTCCGTGCCTTCTTGGACGCTTCAGCTGCAATATTCCATGCATTTCTCATTTTTCCAAGGACCTCTGAAGGATAGTCCTCCCCGTATGCAACATTATGTCTGTTAAGCAGACCTGAGGGGAAATTGCATGAATTACCAGTAAACAAATGAAGTGGTTGGGTGATAATTGATTAGTGGATGGCAGTATTCAAGGCGAACTGAACATAGGGTAGGTGTTCATCCCAGGTGTTTGCATCATGTTCAGCAAGGATTGCAAGCATATCCTTGACTGAACGATTAGTCCGTTCCGTCATTCCGTTTGCTTGTGGGTGGTAGGCTGTTGTAAAAGCCGAAGTTGTCTCTAAAATCTTACAAACTTCTCTAAATATATTCCCATTGAATTCTTGACCCCGGTCAGAGACTAAAACTTTAGGAGGTCCGAATACAGTAACGAACCTACGCAAGAACGCATCTGCAACCGTACGAGAATCTTTCTGAAGTAATGCAACTAGTGTAGTGTATCTAGACAGATGGTCTACTAGCACCAACACGTATCTATTTCCTGAGTGACTGTGGTGTAAATCAATCAAATCGGCCCCCACACGATCTAAAGGTTCACTAATTTCAGGAAATTCATGAAGTGGGGCTTGTACCTTAAGGGTGCCTTTCCTCCTCTGGCAACGAGGGCACGACTTCACGAAATTGATTACCTCAGAAAGTAATCCTGGAAAATAAAATAGAGACTTTGCTTTTAAGTGCGTTTTAAAGATCCCCGGATGCCCTGCAATTTTAGATGCACGCGCAAGCTTTAACGCTGATGACCGCAACGCGTCCGGAATAACTAGCTGAAATACTGCCCTATCATTCTGGCTATTAACATAATACAGGACGCCCTGTTTCATTTCAAAATCATGAATAGGTAACTTCTTTTTCTTCTTCGGGTATTTTCCTCCCTCTAAATACTCAATAATCTCTTTCCATCTAGGCTCGCTCATCTGGTTTTCTCTCATTTTATCTGATGGAATGGTTTCAATATTTTCATTAATCTGAACTGCCGCTATATTTCTACTTAGCGTGTCTGGCACAACATGTGCTGGACCAGGCTTGTACAAGATCTGGAATGAGTGGCCGAAAGTTCGTGAGACCAGCGTGACATTCGTGGGCATTTCGTTCGCTTTTTAAATATGTGTGTTAATGCTCGATGGTCTGTGTAGATTACAAAATGCCGCTGAAATAGGTAAGGTTCGAAATACCTAACTGATTCTACTACTGCCAGTGCCTCCCGATCCGTAGCTGAATAACGAACTTCAGGTCCTTTGACCTTCCTACTGAAATAGGCTACTGGATGGGGTAAATTATCTGCATCTCGCTGAATTAAGCACCCGCTAATAGCAATACCGCTGGCGTCAGTGTGCACTTCCCACTCTTTCTCAAAATCGGGAATAGCTAATACCGGTGTCGTGATTAGTTGGTCTTTCAGTTTGCGATAGGCTTCGTCATGCTTAGATTTCCACACAAACTTCGCATTTTTCTTTGTCAGATCAGTCAGGGGTGCTGAAATGCCAGCGAAACCTTCAATATGACGACGAAAATATCCGGCCGCCCCCAAAAACCTACGCACGTCCTTTGCTGTCCTTGGAGTAGGCATGTCAGCAATGGCGCGGCAAGAATCTGGGTCAGGTCGGATACCGTCTGGGCACACCTGGAACCCCAGAAATTTGAATTTCTGAGCCGCCAGGGTGCACTTCTGAACATTCAGCTTGAAACCTGCCTGATCTAACAACTTCAAAGTCTCAGTCAAGTCCCGTAGGTGTTCCTCAAACGTCCTGGAATATATCACAACATCATCCAGGTACGCTAAAGAATGCCTACCGGACTAAGGGTAAAGTTGATGGCCCTCTGAAACGACGAAGGCGCCGTCTTCAAACCAAACGGCATCCTACGGAATTGATAAGTGTGCCTACCATCCGAGAATGCTGTTTTTTCCCTATCTTGTTCTGCCACCGGAATCGCCCAATACGCCGATTTTGCGTCAAGAGTTGAGAAATACTTAACAGCACCAAATTGATCTATTATCTCCTGTATTCGGGGCAACGGATACACATCACCCTTAGGTAGTTCGTTCACCTTCCGGTAGTCAACACAGAAACGATAACTACCGTCCGGTTTCCGAACTAGCACAACAGGCGAGAGCCACGGTGACGTACTAGGCTCTATCACGCCCTGTCTCAACTTTTTCTGGCACTCATCCCTGATAACATTCTTTGCCTGTTCCGGCAACCTCCACTGTCTCGTGTACACAGGCAAATGATCACCAGTTGGAATGGTGTGCTCGATCTTATCAAGGAAACCAATCTGGTCATCCTCTGTCGCAAACAATTTCGGGAATTTTCGTAAAACTCCTAGAAAAATTAAGTAGAAAGTAGAAAAATTAAATTCAGCACTTGATTTGCAACATGTTACACAGGCGGATAGGAAGGCACTGAGTGCCTTCCTACTGAGTGCCTTCCTACTTCCTCTCAGTGCCTTCCTATCCGCCTGTGTAACATGTTGCAAATCAAGTGCTGAATTTAATTTTTCTACTTCCTCTACATTCTGTGCAACATCTCTCGTCTCGTATTTTACTTTGGATGGTGTTTTAGAATTCAACATGTTCAGTGCACTACATTGTGCAGTGACGGCTGGCGTCTCAGCTGACTCATGGTGAAAGATTTCTGTGTCCTCCACCATGGTTCCTTGAGATACCCTATCACCTGCCCTGAAGCGAAAAGTCTTATGTGAAAGATTGACAACTGGAATGAGTGCACCTTTATCGAGCACTACAACTAAGTGATGAGGAACTAATAAACTATCACATCTTCCAGCCACCTGAAGGGTGGTACCTGGTTGTATGTGACGTCCCACGGCTACTTTAATAAATTTAACAGAATGTGGTGGGCAACTCTGTTTGGTCAATGCATGCAATGCGCATGACCTCTTAACTGTGTCTGGAAGAGACTTAAAAATCAATTTTGGATAGTGCGCATTATATTTCAGCTTCCTCTTAATTGAAGCTACAACTGGGGGATGGTCGATCATCTCCACTGGGTAGGAAGTCTGTCCCAACTGCAACCTGCAGTTCCCCTTTCTGAGCAGACAAGGAATAATCAAATCGCGACAGAAAATCAGTTGCCATTAAGATGTGACCAGGAAAATCAAGGTTCTCTACGATCGTACATGTGTGAGGCTGCAATTCCCCATCAATCTCAAAATTAACTGTACCTTGACCTACGATCTCAATCTTTTCCCCATTGACTGCTGTTAATGTCTTTGCGCAACGTTGAAGACGTGCATACTTAAAATTGCTGAAGGCTGACTTTTTAATTACCGTTGCCTGGCTTCCTGTATCAACAAAAGCTGTCAATCTCACACCTTCCACTTTCACCTCAAAAGTAGGCCTACCATCACTAGGAGACTGCTTTCATGCTCTCGTAATAGTGACTTTACAGTCCCTCTGTATATGCCCACGCATCCCGCAGGAGTAACACCTACGCGGATCCCTGTTGTTACCCCGCGCAGAGTGACTCGAACTTGCAGCTGAGGGCTGCTTCCCGCCTGATGAACCCGCGCCACAGTGACTCGGCTTGGCTCCCTCGCCTTTACTTACCGCCTCTACGTATGGCGACAACTGAGTGCCCGATGTCCCTGCGCGCGTCTGCCTGTCTAGGGCTGTGGCGGCCTGTTGGACTAGGTCTTTATAACTCTCACCCGTTCCCCCCGCAAGTAACAATGGCCCCATATCAGAAGGTAACGTTTTGCAGAACAATTGTTTAGCGAATTGCTCTGCCTGACTCGAATCTAACCCCAGTTCCTTAGTGAGGTCGTCAACCCTTCTCTTTAATATTGACCCGAAATCCTTGACAGTGCTTCGGTCATCCCTCTTAAGTGACTGGAGATAAAACTAAGCCTCATCCTCTGAAACCTTGTCTTTGAATCTGCCCCTAATCGCTTGGACAAACTGAGGCCAAGTCGTCAGGTGCTGAAACTCTGTAAGTCTCGCCAGTGGACCGGCTACGTCCACGCAAGCCCCCATAGCGAGAGTAATTTTCGAACTATCCTCTGGGACAGCCTCCAGCATCGAACTAATCTCACAAAGCCAGTCTTCCACTCGGCGGTTGCGTTCCAACTTAATAAGCGGCAACTCCCTACCTCTGAGTGTGGGCAGAGTCAACTTGGGAATCAGACTTAAAATTCCCGGTTTATATGACGCGGGGCTACTGGCAGTGGGTGGGTCCTGGGGATTGGGAACTGGGTTGAGGTTGGGGTTCGGGCTGAGGTACGGTGTGGGTGGCCTTGGGTTGGGGTGTGGATAGAGGTTGGGGTTGAGGTATGATGTGGGTGGCCTTGGGTTGGGGTGTGGATGGAGGTTGGGGTTGAGGTATGGTGTGGGTGGCCTCGGGTTGGGGTTGAGGCTGAGGTATGGTGTGGGTGACCTTGGGTTGGGGTGTGGATGGAGGTTGGGGTTGAGGTCTGGTGTGGGTGGCCTCGGGTTGGGGTGTGGATGGAGGTTGGGGTTGAGGAATAGTGTGGGTGGCCTCGGGATGGGGTGTGGATTGAGGTTGGGGTTGAGGTATGGTGTGGGTGGCCTCGGGTTGGGGTTGAGGCTGAGGTATGGTGTGGGTGACCTCAGGTTGGGGTGTGGATTGAGGTTGGGGTGGGTATGGGGTGGCCTGGGGTTGGAATGGGTATGGGGTGGCCTGGGGTTGGAATGGGTATGGGTATGGGGTGGCCTGGGGTGGGAATGGGTATGGGTATGGGGTGGCCTGGGGTGGGAATGGGTATGGAGTGGCCTGGGGTTGGGGGAAGGGTTGGTATGGGAACTGAGGATGGGGTTGGTATGGGAATTGAGGATGGGGTTGGTATGGGAATTGAGGATGGGGTTGGTATGGGAATTGAGGATGGGGTTGGTATGGGAATTGAGGATGGGGTTGGTATGGGAGGTGGGGTTGGGGTTGTTGTAGTGACGGATGAGGTGTACCTAGGTGTTGTGGTATTGGTGTTATGTTGGGTAGTTCCTGCTGTTGGTGTGGTTGTTCATGTTCCCGTTGAACGGGTTGCTGTTCTCTACCGAGCGAAGTGGGACGTCCTGCCATACTAACTGAGGCCCCCTGTCTGCCCTGTTGGCATGGGGTCGATGTTATTTGTGGGGGAACCCAAGACGGCTCTCCCCACTCTTGGGACGACTCCTCGCAAGACTCCCCACTCATGTCAATAATAGTATCTCTACTGGGGTGGAAAGATACCCTCGACTGCCCAGTCCCATGCAGAACCCGTGAACTCGTCGCTTCAGTCCCACTGACCCCACCTGTGGCGTCAGTTGAGCCACCTGAGCGATCCCCAGTGGTGTCGGAAGTGGTGCTGTCCTCTACACTTCCACTCCCACTGGTCTCTACTGACTGGTCACTATCTTGGTTAAACATTTTCTGTGATTCCTGGTGTGCCATGTCTCTTGTAACTACCCTTTAGTACACCCTCGACCCGGACTCACTACAACCGTGATCTTATACAATATAAAAAAAATCACACCTCTTTTACCAGAGAAAACTACTAAATTCCCAAAGTAGGAAATACAACGATTTATCGAGAGAATCGCTGAAGTGAATCCAATGAATGAGTGTCTGCCCCGCACTCGTGTCTGACCGTGAAATATCCCGCAGTTCTATTGCTGAAACCTAAGTCCTTTACGTTAAAAAAATTAAAGAATCTAATTTATATAAAACAATTTAAATGATAACGCAACTAACACGCAGCACTCGTGATGGATTAATAAAGAATATTTACTGTACTTGAATACTAAACGCACTTGAAGTGAGCAGCGTGGCCACTGATGACTGATGGAGCAGGACCAGCTGCGCTGAAAAAAACTAAGTCCCGCGCTTTTTCGCTTAAACGCTGACAAATCAAAATTTTTGTTCTGAAGGAAAATAACTAGTTTTACGTTAATAAACCGCTCTAGCGATTAATATAGACACCCAGGACATATATTTGCTTACCAAAAATTGAATTTTTATCAAAAACTGCGTTTTTACTCAATTGCTGGACTCTGCCAATTTTCCTGACTCCGAGGGAAAAAATTCTATCTCCCCAAATATCACAAAACTCCTGTAATTCGCCAAAATTTGGGTTTCTCGTTCCCAGATATAAATACGTTATTATTTACTACTGACGTTGTATATAGAACAATGCTGACACATCGGGCGGTTTCAACACTCACTAATTCGAATTTTCGTCAAAATCCGAGATTTTCACCTCAAATGGACTCTGACAAAATTACAACACGATTTTCTCGAAAAATAACTAAATTCGGCAAAAATGTAATTATCACTGTTTAATGCTTACGGACAGAATTACGTCCCTTGCGTGCACTAGAGAGTAATACTGACCCTAGAATATACACGAAACATGAAAATTAGAATTTCCGCCAAAAAGTACGATTCTAGCCCAAGCTGGACTTTGTGAAAAATTTTCACCTACGTTTCCACAAAAAAATTCTAAGTCTAAAAACGCAATTTTACCGTCTTACTGGTAAAAACTAGAAAATATCACTCGCATCGACTGGGGAATCCTAATGATACCCAGTTCATACACGTGACCCACGAATACAAATTAATTACAGTTAACGACTTTCCGACGTTGACTTAGCCGAAACTTATCCTGAAATACTTAGAAATATTCCACGGACTCTATTAAGCATTTACACGCAACTTACTATCCCTTAAACTCCTTCACTTACTATAGTGACCGACCAATAGCCCTAAGTCCAGAGGATTAACTACACTCCAGCAACAACGCCTCTGACTTAGACTAATACAACAGGGAATAACAAAACTTAATGTACGCACTTAGCATAATATGCAAGAAAATGCTAAACACTTGGGAAAAATTTTAACCGGGGATTGAATTTAGGGGAAACAAAAATTAATCACTAGAACAATGCAAATAAAAGGAATTACTTTATAAATTTAAGTATACTTAATTCGAAAATGCACTCGACTTAATCTTATAATTGCTCCTACCGGCTCGCCGTACCACACCTAGCCTAGGGGTCTCGACCATCTAGGTTCCAACAGAGCGACACGCAGCTTTCAGCAACAATTACGACTAGGGACGACTCAACCTCCACTAAGTGTGCGATCACTTAGTTGTTGAATCGCTGCTAGGTAGGTTACTAGTCCGTCCCTCGGAGGCCGCATCGCCCTTCATGGATTACGTTTTTCCTAGCGTTTTGGGTCGTCTAACAACGCCCTCGGATCTATCTCCTGGCGTCCCACAGATATATCCGCCCAGACAGCCCACAAGGAACTGCTGTTGAGAGTATGGTGGCTCCCAACACCTCTGAATTAATTGCAATGGGTCGAGTATGGTACCCAGTCCAATCAACTCGGATCGGTCTCCTTTTCAATAAAACTTAACAGCCTAATCTTACTAACTAAACCTTAATCATATCAGCCCGCATGACCCAAGATTCGCCAATCCCCACTCAAACGCACTGTTGTGAGGCGCACGACTAATCCTGGCCCGCGGCTATCTCCTTAGCATCCACGCACGTGTTCGAAGGGCTAGACGCGTGAGCCTTTCAACAATTTCAAACAAAATTGTTGAAACCACCGCTGTGCACCATTGTAACACAGGTAGGGTTTCTCTCTACTTATCTTTCCTTCTCCTCCCCCTCTACCCGTATTCTTACTTTTTATTTCTCTACAAGGGACTCCAAAACTTTTACCAAAGCCAACTCCACGCCACGTGGTCCTAAGACGATTGACCGACTTAGGATTCTACAACCAGTATGACGTGACCTAGGCTTCGAGCAAAAACCCTAGAGTCGCCTCCGCCGCCACCACCAGACCAGTAACACCGAGCAATGATCGAGGTCTGGATCGATCACGCTAATTAATCAACCTTGGGGCTTGATCCCCACTATAACCGATGACCTTGAGTGTGGAATAAATTACACGGTAATGATGAATTCCGATTCGATGTTAGAATCGGCGCCCAATTCAACTCTGCCTCGTGTGGACCACATGACCAGGACAAGTAAACATAACCAAATGGAAACAATAAAAATGCAAAATATTAACTAATTAATTTATTAAAAGAAAAACTAAAACAAAATCTAAATATGTTCACTCCCTGTCACTTTAACACTCCCTACTTGACCTGAATGGCAAATGAGAAGACTATCCCTATAATTAACAATAGCAACTATACCTCTACGTTTTACCAGCTGAAGATGTTGGGCTGGTCTTGGGGAGAGGTAAGATGGTTGACCTCTCCCAGTTGATCTTGTGTCCACACTGATCTGTCCTCGTCTGATCTAGCCCAGACTAGAGCATTGTATTGTTCCGCATAATTAAGTTTTACCAAGTTACTTAGCCAGGTTTAAGTTATAACAATTAACCTCTGTTGTACTTAATTGATCCAGACTGGTTGAATTATTTTACTGAAATTAAATTACACAAGCATCTAACGGCAGAGCTGTTCCCGATCCCTAAAATGGTTAATTGAACTTTGAGAAATAGTAGACATGTCAACCCTGATGACCTATGACCGCCAGTCACTCCGCCTTACAACTTAGATCTGATTCGTGACGTCACTGATGGTGACTTAAACTCAATAATTAGAATACTCTTGATATTGTACCCAGTACTATTATACAATACAATTTTAATACAAAATGAATAAAGGCTAATTTCTCTAAATTACTGAATACTATAGGATGGTTCATTATACAAAACTATGAACAAAGATGCCCGCCATTTGTGACTCAGACCTGCTAATCCCCAGGGGAATGTGCGTTGAGAGGTCAGGTCCCTACCCGAAACTTCTGGAACCTTCTGGAATAATTCTTACAACAGCCTAGTTTGTTACAAGGGGATGATTGTTCTGGGGACCCAACTAATCTCATTTTCAATAATTCTAGTTCTGTGAATGCTGTGGAGGAGGGACTGTCCCACTTGCAGATGGCCCAACGTGAAGAGGTGCAGTCGTTGCTTGATGAATTCTCCAGTCTGTTCGGGGAGGTCTCGACCCAGACTGATGCAATTTGCCATGATGTCAAGTTGACGGACTACACCCCCATTCGCCTTCAACCCTATCGGATGAGTCCAGAAAAGAAGGCCATCGTACGGAAGGAGGTCGACTTCTTGCTCCAGCACGGCCTCATCCGGCCGAGCCAGGGCTCTTGGTGCTCACCCTGCCTTTTGGTCCCCAAATCAGACGGCTCCTGGCGATTATGCACCGACTATCGGCAGCTCAACAAGGTGACCATTGTGGATGCCTATCCGCTGCCCCTCCTCTAGGACTGCATCGACGAGCTGGGAAACGCCAAGTACGTCTCGATATTCGACCTCTCGAGGGGGTATTATCAAATCCCACTCACTGAACGTGCTAAACAACTAACTGCGTTCGTGACACCTGAGGGGGTTTTTCAATATCAAGTGTTACTGTTCGGCTTGCGTAATGCCCATGCCACGTTCCAGAGACTCATGAACTCTTTGCTCGCTAGTGTGCCAAATAGTCGGGCGTATTTAGATGATATCGTGCTCTTTGACAGTAATTGGGCTGACCACATAGCTAGGTTATGCCAGTTGTTCATAATTTTAATGAATGCAAATCTAACCTTAAATGCAAAAAAGTGTCATTTTGGCCAAGGCACAGTGATGTACCTCGGTTATGAAGTGGGCCAAGGAAAAGTGTTACCTCGGCAAGATAAAATCAGTGCCATTCTGGAGTATCCAGTGCTGAAGTCTAAAAAGGACGTTCAAAGATTTATCGGTATGTGTGCGTACTATCGACGCTTTTGTCAGAACTTTTCCAGTGTTGCCACTCCTCTCACAGACTTGTTGAGGAAAGCCGTTAAATTTAAGTGGTCATCAGACTGTGCAGAGGCATTTAAAAATTTGAAATTGATCTTAACTTCCGCCCCAGTGCTTGCTAGTCCAATGTTCGACCGACTGTTTAAAATTCATGTTGACGCATCTGACTCGGGTGCTGGTGCAGTGTTGTTGCAAACTGGGGATAATCAGGTGGAACACTCAGTATTTTATTACTGTGAAATTTGACAAGGCGCAACGCAATTATTCAGTGGTAGAAAAAGAGGCGTTGGCGCTAGTGTTAACATGTAAAAAGATCGAAGTTTACCTCACAGGTAATATAGTGGAAGTGTACACGGACCATAACCCACTAGTCTTTATGAATCAGATGAAGGGGAAGAATAAACGCATCCTCAGGTGGGCGTTGTACCTACAGGACTTCAATCTTTCCATTACCCACCTACCGGGCAGGCTCAACGTGATAGCCGACGCTCTGTCCCGGTTGCCTGAATAACATTCACCTAGGCCACAGGATACCATTTACCAACTGTCATGCTTTAGTTAATTTTTTCTAGGTTCTCCTGTGACATTAAATATTCCGTGTCCAAATTATTTACTTCCCTGTTTTTTTTTTGTGTGTAAGTGTTTTTTTTCAGAGAATTCCTTTGTACTTTTCTTGCAGAGAAATTGTTGGTTTTGATTGATTTTTTTTTGTCTTAGATTTTCCTTTTTATTCTCTGTATACTATTACAAAAAAAAATATGACTACTATTCTAGTAGTCACATTTTTTTTTCTCTGAAGGGGGGAGGAGTGTTACGACCCTGGGTTCTTCAGTGGAAACCAGAGGTCAAAATTGAGTTATTAAACTTTCCTATAGTATAGCTGAACGCAACTTGATGTGTCATTGTTTGTATCTTCCCTGCCAGACGTAAGACTATTCTTGTTTCTCAAAGAGCTTTTAAAAACTGAGCTGGGGGTTGATTATTAAATATTAACATAGGCACCAACTATGTTTAGTAATACTTTAATCATTTGTAAAGTAACAATATGTTGCATAAGGGAAGATTTTTAATGTGCTTAGCTGCACGATCAATTAGGCTCCTTCACTCAATCACTCTTCAGGGCTCCTTCTTGGTTACACTCACACATCAGGGCTGTTGGATATTTCCAACACTAACAAACTACCATTGTATTATAATACATCATTATTATATACTAACTTCATTAGTTATTTATTTCACTAACGGTAGTGTCAACCTAACTTAATATTTCTTTATCCGCGCATTAGTGCTAGAATTCTCACGACATCGAGTAGCCAGATTGGATCAGATAATGTCTATCTAGATACGTTTATTACCAATATGTTAAAGAATTGAATGTGGTTCTCTAAAATTATCAGTATTCCGTGTAATAATTAACTACGCATAATATAACTCCCAATAATCCAAAACCGAGAGTTATTACCTGAAATTATTATTTAGTAGCAGTTTTATCTGTTACGTACAAATGCTATGGAGAGAATAGACATCCTCTCCATTTCTCGTTTAACACCATATAACGAGAATATGATATTATTTAATTCCCTATAATTGCAATCCAGTTCTCATTAGTGTATTACATCAGTAATTACGCGGAAAAGAATTATCCGTGATTAATAATTTCTGTTGTGAATGCGAGAGACGGGTTGAGGGAGAGCGGAGACGTCATTGCGCACGAGGCATTCCTGGCGATAAGAGAGGCGAGACTCGTGGTAGTGACTGAAGAGATTTCCAACAAGAATTACGTTGCAACTCCACCAATAGTCACCAATTACCTCCCCACGTGTTCTACAGTGCCTTGCCAGTTAATAACGCATCAACAATTGAAGCCACGGCCCGTAATTACGCGTGCACAGCAGTGGACGCCTGGGACTAGCAGACGCGGTTTCGACAGACCTTAGTATTTGATACGCTCATGTTAAGTATACCAATCTTGTTTGATGCATCACTCTGGGTTGTATATTTGTGGGTAGTCTGTCGTAACGAAGAATGAACAACAAACACACAACGTTAGTTGATTTTCTTCATTTATTTCAACTTTAATGAATACTTGAAATAATTCGTAGCCTAATAAAATGCTACTTAAATTTCCCTGATTGCAGCGTGTATACGAGGAGTCGACAAGTTGTTTCTCTTCATTTGTGATATTCACTTCGGGTTCTTTCTTTATTGGGATCCTGTGACCACGAGGACGAATGACGAAATGGAGTTACAGAAGTCGTCTTACAGGTAAGACACCTATTTTGTATAAATGTAGCTAAGATTATTACTGACTTCAATATAATTCATATAGGATCTTTACAGTAAATAATTTACTGCCAGAATTTATGACTTGGTAATTAAGGTGTTTGCTCTTACTGTTGCTCAATAATTCATAATCTTTAATATTCATTATTTGAGGTATCATATCTTTTAATCTATTTTAGCTTAGATTTGCTATGTTACTAATTCAACAATGAACTAGTGACGAACCACACTGGTTCCTAGATATATATGAACTTCTAGAAATACCCCCCTATGTTGATATTTGAGGCTTTGACTTTAATTAATTAATAATACAGTCCATTCATTATTTTCAAATGATTATTCATTGAATTATTATCCATAGGCAGTGGTTCTCTAGTGTCAATCTAATAATCACCATTATTCATTTTCCCTCTTTTCTCAAAAGTGGGTGGTCCTTCGATTTATTTAAACATAATAATCAAATAATTTAATATAAGAGTTCAAGCCCCAGATAACTCAACATTTTGGTCGATTTCGAACCGGATAGATAGCTTAGAATCAAGCTATCCTCAATCATTATTAATTAATCACCAGCACCAATTATGTGTTAACCATTATTGGGCTATACAAATATTTCAATTTACGGCTGTCAGCAGACTGTCCATTATAGCCTAAATCAAATTCAATCCATAATTACTGGTTCACTAAAGTCAGGGAATTCATTAACATTTTAGGATCCAGTATACTAATACAAATTACTTATTCCATAAATCAATTAATCATTACTAACCATGATAACATTATATTCCACAATTAGGAATTACATTCAGGTGTTAAATATTATGTACGGCAGTAGAATACTTGCCAAACACAATTAATACTCTTGTGTTCATTTAATTTCTTATACACATAATTTCTACAAGTGTATATATTATATAAAATTACAAAATCCAAAAACAAAGCACTATTTACACATTATTGCACCACATTTATTGTAGTTATTATGCCAACCCAACAGAGGTAGGATATTTCAGACTGACACGGTACTAATATTTGTACAAATTCAGTCTACACCATTAGCTGCATTAATAGGTAGGATTATTACCTAACTAGTACTGTTAGACAGTGCTGGTACATTATTAATTTATGTAGTGCCCTCCCAAATGGGTGGGATTAACCATTTATTGTGTAATTATATTTTATTACATATTTCTATGTACATCTTTGAGTGTTACTGTAAGTTCACTACCCATCCAAGGCTGATTTTGAAGAGCTAAGCTAAGGAACACCTGTAGTGAGACCAAGGTACCACTCAAATCTTAGTTGCTTATTATTAGGTAGGTAGCTAACCTCTAAATGAGGTAAATTACAATCAGCCTCAAGAAAATATCAGGCTGTCAATAATTATACCTGCTCTACATAAAGGAGCAAGTACCATAGCTGTCCAAGTAGCTATATAAACCCTATAAAGCTCAAACTTACAGCCAGAATGGCTACTCCAGAAATAACTGAAAGAATCTTGAAAGGTCTTCAAAATCACCTGTCAAGACTACTTGACAAATGTGAGAACTGTTTAGGAACTAACTCAGTTGACGTCTTCAGGCTAAAAATTTCCACAAAGGTGGCTAGCCAAAAATATGACCATGTAAAAGATATAATCGAGTCTTATAGGAACATACTCCTTGTCAGTAATACTGACCCAGACGAATTCAGTCTGATAGAGTCTGATCTTGCCGACTATAAAGATATAATTCAAGACAAGTTAGATCACTATAACAAAGTGCTTGCGACACAAAATGTTCCTGAATGGTTAGAACATTTTTGTAGTAGACCTACCCCCAAGCAAGCACCCAGCTCAGACGAAATACATGAGCTACCTCAAAATGAGGAGAATCCTCTAATCAATACTGATCACTACACGTGATCAACAACTGAAGTTCAACCTTCATTTTCTACCATCTCATCTAATACAACTCCACGTAATAATTTATTTACCGAGTCTGATCAATTTTCAGACAGCTCTTCTCAATATTCCCTGGATTCTATAAATTCAATGCATGAGGCCACTGAATTAACTAGCTCCTCACAGGAACCCAGAGAAACAAGTGAAGCTGCAGATGAAACTCTTAGTGTAGCTGTAATAATCAGTGAATCTGAACCAGAAAATGATAAAGCTAAAGCTGCAGCAGCAGCCGAAGCTGTAATTAAACTGAGGCTAAGCAAGAAGCCTTGAGCAATACATGTAATGGTCATAATTACTCACATCACCCTTCTAGAACAAGTGCTAACAATGAGAAGACTGTTATAAACCTTGTATACCAATTACTAGATTTGTCTCCACCAGAACAATCAGTTGACTCTTTACAAGCCTTTAGTTTTAAGCTTGAGTCACTGTTAAATTCCTACAGTAAAGAAGTGGATCACCCAACTGCTGAGTGGATGACTAAAATTATCATCCAGAGAAAATTGTCTGGTGACGCACTCAATAAATTATATTTATACCAGAATGGTAATGTCCTGTTAATGCAGGATATATTTGCAGGTTTGCGCAATATAAGCAATCATTCAGCAAACCAGGCACTTAATGCCTCTTCTGAATGCACCGAAACTGTACCCACATCAGTTTCCTTACCTGGAACTCCTAAAGTGACACTGTCACCAGGTAACAAGGGTACTAATAATCGATGTAATGACCATAAGTCAAACACTGATTCATCAGTAAAGCCCAAGAGCCCCACAGATGCTCCTAAGAGACCTAATAGTCCAAAGAGCACTCCCAAGAGCCCAGTAATTGCTCCCCAGGGTACACCAAGTACTCACAAGAGAATAAATAACAAGCAAATGCAAGCAACAAAACCATCACAACCTGCAGTTACTGTTTTACCCAAACAGGTAACCCCTAAACGAGCTGTAGGATGGGGAATATGCTTGTTTTGCAATCAAAAACATTCTCTGTACAAATGTACTAATTACCCTAATAGAGACACAAGAGTCAGACCACCCAAACAGTTACACAAATGTACTAGGTGTCTCAAATCACATAATGTTAATAGCTGTGACACCCCACTGAACACCTGCAATAGGTGTAGAAAGGGCAAGCATCATGCTGCACTGTGCAAATTTGTCAAGACAAATTATGTCAATCCTAGAATAGGAGGTAGAGAATCTACACCAGTACAGTGGTGCAAGGTGCGAGATGTGTACAGCGTAATTTCACCAGCATCTCAAGTGGATGCTGCTTTGCCCACTGCCCAACTTTAAGTAAAGAACTAAGAAGCCTGATCACCACTCGTGGATTATTTGATCAAGGATCCCAGAGAACTTTCATTACTCAGAAAGCGGCAGACACTCAATTTACAACCAATCAGACAGGTAAAATTAAACTTGTCAGGGTTCATGATAAATGGAGGACCCCAAGAATACTCAGTAGTTCATGCGCTTGTACGACTAGGTAGTCATGTCAAGGCTATCCAAGCCATTGTTGTAGATCAAATACCTTTTGACCTGAATATTAAGGGTCTGGGGTACACAGCCCACTTCCTGCAGGAACGTGAAATTAATTTGGCTGACAACAAGTTAACGTCTGACCGCCTTAACAATGTAAATTTACTAGTAGGAGTAGACTACTATTACCAGTTAATAACTGGACATGTTAAACGATTGGGCATGAATATGCTCCAATCTGCAGGTGGCTACTTACTTACCGGTAAAGTTCTGAATGTGAACAAGCCTAGGCCTGCCAACAATAATAAATTAGTCAGCAGTAAATCAATTCTCCAGCAGCCAGCTAAAATGAGAAACACAGCTGAGTAATAAACCCAGATTGAATTTGGTACAATTAGTATTCGCCGAGATGTTTCATAGCTCTCAGTGGGAAACCAGTGGTCCGTACCTAAACAAGTACAAGTCACAACGACCAAACCATTGAATCCACTGTAGACCTAGAATTGTTCTCGACGAGTAATAATTGACCACACCCAGTCTCCCTAGGTAATTGATAATATTAGGCTAGAGAATCTAGCACTCCCTAGGTAATCAATAATATTAAGCTAGAGAATCTAGAACTCCCTAGGTAATGAATAATATTAGGCTAGAGAATCTAGTACTCAATGCATCTAGTATTTCCTGAATTTAGCAATACTATGAAGTCATCAAGCAACTTCTATAATTATAAATTCACTGGGACCAAGGTCCAAAATACCTGCGCTTAAGGTTTGCCAAGAAAACCTTATTAATTAATTAAATGTTTTCTGCACTAAGAGTTAGTGAAAAATACTTGCATCAATTTTGTTTGAGCTGTTTTTCTTTCGTTTCTGCTTAATTATTGTAGGAGCGCAGCACGAACAAACTTGCAAACTTACAAATACGTAAGTAAATCTACAGAGAACTAATAATCCGTGAAACGTTTAGGTTGGGGAATGTTACAAATTATCTTTGAATAGGATTAATCGTGGCAGTAATTAAATTTCCAGCAACCTTAGGTTTCCCTTTGTTTAATGCATTATCATTAAAACATCAGCATTGTTACTTAACATGCTTAATGAGCTCAATATAGCTCACCTTTGAGTTAACATGATATTTAAGCGATTTAATTTTCACCATGCTAATACGAGCACTGCTCGCCATGATAATTGAACGCTACAATGCTCCCGCGCTAATTCGAGCACTGCTCACCAAAGAATCTGCCTAGATTCCGTGCTTAGCTATTCTTCAACAAGGATCTTGCACTAATAACCCGAGCTGATCTTACAGTTCACCTGTGAATTAACGTATTAATTGAGTGCTTTATTGTTCCCCATACGAATACGAGCTCAATATTGTTCGACATGATAATTGAATGCTACAATACTCCACCTCGTTATTTCGAGCTCAATATAGCTCACTTTGTTAACTCTGTTAACGAGCTTAATATATCTCACCCTGTTAACGAGCTCAATACAGCTCACAATGTTAATTTGAGTACATTACTGCTCACAATTTAGCTAGAGTAACTCCACTAAGAATTAGTGAGTTATAACAATTAGCTTAGTCCTCTACATAGGTTAGAAATTTAAACCATTTATTTAGGTAGGTTTAGGGACTTTAGTTAGTGTCAACTGAGTACTAGCCTAGTCTGTACTCACAACTAATTACAGTTGACTATACTTAAAAAGACTGATTTAATTATAACAAACTACCATTGTATTATAATACATCATTATTATATACTAACTACAGTAGTTATTAATTTCACTAACGGTAGTGTCAACCTAACTTAATATTTCTTTATCCGCGCATTAGTGCTAGAATTCTCACGACATCGAGTAGCCAGATTGCATCAGATAATGTCTATCTAGACACGTTTATTACCAATATGTTAGAGAATTGAATGTGGTTCTCTAAAATTATCAGTATTCCGTGTAATAATTAACTACGGATAATATAACTCCCAATAATCCAAAACCGAGAGTTATTACCTGAAATTATTATTTAGTAGCAGTTTTATCTGTTACCTACGAATGCTATGGGGAGAATAGACATCCTCTCCATTTCTCGTTTAACACAATTTAGCGAGAATATGATAGTATTTAATTCCCTATAATTGCAACCCAGTTCTCATTAGCGTATTACATCAGTAATTACGCAGAAAAAATTATCCGTTATTAGTAATTTCTGTTGTGAATGCGAGAGACGGGTTGAGGGAGGGCGGAGACGCCATTGCGCACGAGGCATTCCTGGCGATAAGAGAGGCGAGACCCGTGGTAGTGACTGAAGAGATTTCCAACAAGAATTACGTTGCAACTCCACCAATAGTCACCAATTACCTCCCCACGTGTTCTACAGTGCCTTGCCAGTTAATAACGCGTCAACAATTGAAGCCACGGCCCGTAATTACACGTGCACAGCAGTGGACGCCTGGGACTTGCAGACGCGGTTTCGGCAGACATTAGTATTTGATACGCTCATGTTAAGTATACCAATCTTGTTTGATGCATCACTCTGGGTTGTATATTTGTGGGTTGTCTGTCGTAACGAAGAATGAACAACAAACACACAACGTTAGTTGATTTTCTTCATTTATTTCAACTTTAATGAATACTTGAAATAATTCGTAGCCTAATAAAATGCTACTTAAATTTCCCTGATTGCAGTGTGTATACGAGGAGTCGACAAGTTGTTTCTCTTCATTTGTGATATTCACTTTGGGTTCTTTCTTTATTGGGATCCTGTGACCACGAGGAGGAATGATGAAATGGAGTTACAGAAGTCGTCTTACAGCTAAGACACCTATTTCGTATAAATTTAGCTAAGAATATTACTGATTTCAATATAATTCATATTGGATTTTTACAGTAAATAATTTACTGCCAGAATTTATGACTTGGTAATTAAGGTGTTTGCTCTTACTGTTGCTCAATAATTCATAATCTTTAATATTCATTATTTGAGGTATCATATCTTTCAATCTATTTTAGCTTAGATTTGCTATGTTACTAATTCAACAATGAACTAGTGACGAATCACACTGGTTCCTAGATATATATGAACTTCTAGAAATAACCCCCAATGTTGATATTTGAGGCTTTGACTTTAATTAATTAATAATACAGTCCATTCATTATTTTCCAGTGATTATTCATTTAATTATTATCCATTGGTAGTGGTTCTCTAGTGTCAATCTAATAATCACCATTATTCGTTTTCCCTCTTTTTTTTCAAAAGTGGGTGGTCCTTCGATTTATTTAAACATAATAATCAAATAATTTAATATATGAGTTCAAGCCCCAGATAACCCAACAAGGGCTGCCTGGTAACTTTACTCGCACTTCATGGCTGCCTGGTGGCTACACTCGCACATCATGGCGGCTGCCTGGTGGCTACACACACACTGCAGGGCTGCTTGGTAGCTATGCTCATATTACAGCTGTCTTGTGGCTACACTCACATTACAAGGCTATATGGTTGCTACAATAACACTGCATGGTGGTTACACTCACACTTCATGGCTGCCTGGTAGCTACACTCAAACTACAGGGCTGCCTGGTGGCTACACTCACACTCTAGGGCTGCCTGGTGGCTACATTTACACTATTGGTCTGACTGGTGGCTAAACTCACATTACAGTGCTTCCTGGTGGCTACACCCACACAACAGGGTTCCTAGAGGCTACACTCACACTACATGGCTCTCTCATGGTTACACTTACACTACAGGGCTGCCTGGTGGCTACACTCATACTGCATGGCTGTTTGTATGTAGGCCCCTCCTAACCACTCCACATACTTCGGTTGCCTTGGTGTGTTGTGCAGGCTCCTGTCTCAGGTTAGGTCTGCGCTGGTGGGTTTGACGGGTTCCTTCGGCATGGATATCCTACTTCCTTGTCGGGTCGTGGGTGCCGGGTTGTAAACTTGCTCGGACGAGGTGATCCTTGATGGACTTACCTTGCTTCCACACAATCATTGGTGGATTTTGCGGGAAATTCTCCCAAGAGGGGTGGTCACTGTATGTCTCCCTCATCCAGGCCAATACGTCTGAGAACTTCTTTTTTAGTTTCCTTGCAAAACCAGGAAAGAACAGGGTACGGAGGATCCATCTCCTATCCTCCAACAGTGGGGACAGCGGCCTGAGAAGTTGTTCTCTGGTCTTTCCGCGTAGTTTCTCTTGGGCGTGGTTCAACGTTTCCTCAGGGTAACCTTTATGTCGAAACATCTCCCAAAGGTCGTCTAGCTGGGGGTAGAGGGTTTCGTCCTTGCTGTTTATTCTTTTAAGACGTAATCCTAGGGTAATGATTTCTTTAGGGCTAACGGATGGCATGAGTCGAACTTCATGTATGTGTGAAGGTTCGTAGGTTTATAATACGTCTTCGTGTTCAGGTGTCGGGTTGTTTTGTCCACGTACACCGTGGTGTCCAGGAAATTTATTGTGGTGTCGTCCTGTTCTAGGCGTCTTCTCTGTCGGATCTCTCCTTTTCAAAAACTACATGCATAAAGATGTCAGTAATAGCTACGCTACTGGACGCTCCTATGGCAGTGCCCTTCGTCTGTCTATATGCCTTACCATCGAATTGAAGGAGGGTATCCCTCATTACATGGAGTATTGCTTCTTCCAATAACTGCCTGTGAGGCGGCCTTCATACTCCCGCTTCTCGTAGTTGCTGTGTAGATTTGTGTTTGTTTTCATCAAAAAAGATTGCTTCTACTTTGGCTGCCTCTCTCTGTTGTATGCTCAGGTAGAGCGATGCCACGTCTAATGAGAAAAGGCAGGCTCCACTTGGAACTGGATTTCTGATGCTGGCTATCTTGTTCAGGAAGTCTGTTGCATCTTTAAGGCGTTTCGGTAGGAGTCGTAGTACTTGGATGGGTTAAGACTTAAAAGAAAAAGAAAGCTTAATTTTTTGGGTTGCCCGTTGTAACTTACCTTGCTCCGGCCGGAGGTTGCTCCAGACTTGGTTGATACTGTGTTCCAAGCTGTTGTCGAGGTCTTCAATGGTGTCCTGTCGTATCTTGCGTGCTGGCGGGCCTATCACAAACGTAAGACCCCTCTCTATCAGTTTCCTTTCATACTGGGTGAGGGGGACTTCCAAGATAACTGTCTTAGTTTTCCCTTCCTCTGATGTAGTTCGCGTTGTTTCCGTTTCTTCTCTGACCTCCATCGTTCCACTCTACGTCTCTGCCTCCTCCCTGCTGGCCTCTGTTTGTACTGTTCCAGCATCTGGTCTTGTTGTTGTTCCCTGCATGACGTCTGTTGTCCCTGCCTCTGTTGTCGTACCTGCTCCTGTCTCTCTTCTTTTGGAAAAAAATGATGTCCCCTCTTGTTATAACTACCTTTATCGTTAAGGCGGTAGTTCTGCCTAGGGAAGGGGTCTCTGTTTTTATACCCTGTCTTTCCTCAATATCTGTCCCTGTTATTTCTTGGTGGGTTTTCCCACCCAGCTCTGGATCGGTCTCGATCGTTCCGCCCTCCGTAGTTTGCCCATGAGTCATCTCTTTGGCGCGTCTGTCTGGAAGGCTCCTCCTCCGGTTTTGTTCTGTGGCCTGGTAAGGGTTCCTAGGTTTTGGGGGAAGGACAGGTTTGCTGGGAGGGGGCATACCTTGGTTAGGACTTAGGCTAATGTCCTCGTCATCCGGAAGCTCAAGTACGGACCTGGGCTGCCTGCTGCTCAGGTTGTTGGGTCACTGGATGCCCTTGGTTTAGCGCCCTGTCGACAGCATTCAGCAGGCTCTGCATTGTACCTTCCTGGGGATTCGAGAAAAACTTATCGTACCTGTGCGACGTTTACCCTAATCTCATCATGAGGAGTCCATCGTGAGGTCTCTCCAGGTTGCCCTGCTTCGGGGCCGTCTTCGGTCTAAAACCTTCCCACAGGGTGGTCCCTATCCTCTTTTCGTCCCATCCTTTTATTAGGAGGTGGGCTACAATGAGCTCAATTTTGGTCATCTCCCTTGTGTGGGAGGCTTTGAGGAGCAGCGTGTAGGTTGCCATGGACGCCCTAGCTTGTGCTAAGTTTACCTCATTAATAAAATTGCTGAGACCTGGCGGAATCGGGATACCTGTAGAGAAAAATGGAAAACATACCTGCAGGGCCAGGTAGTCTGGGACTGTTCCTAGTCTGGTTGAGCGCTGAATGTGTGAAAGTTTGTCTTACAGGTACAGGTACTCTATGGTCGTTAAGATTGGTTTTACGAGCGCTATAATCTCTGTTTCCTCTGGCAGGAAAAAACGGTCCACTTCGAACCGGGCCTCCTTTCCCATCATTGTATGTACTAGTGGTGTGATGTCGTGTTCTTGGAGTAGATCCTCCGGGTCTGGGAAGAACGGGAGGTACTTCAATGCGGATGAACCTGCTCCTGTCCAGACCCGCCTGTCTCTCCAGACACCATGTAGGGTTCCTGCCGGGAGCTGTGGACCTTGCTCATACCTGAGCAGGGTCTCTGTTAGTCCGCTTTCCCACTCCTCTCCTGAGACGTGGGAGAGAGAATCCTTGAGGGTTTCAATCATTGCTGCTGGTAGGAATTCAGAGACTGCGGTATGAGGGTCAGTTTGTCTTTTCGCCTTCGAGGTCGAGGGTTGATTTGGTGAAGGTGCACGTGCCCTCTTCGGCCTTGATGCGTCGATCTCCATGCTACCCAGGTTGGTGGCTCCACAATTCATCAAAAAATAACTCTTGACACTTGACATGTAAAGAAATGGGGGCTACACCCTCACTACAGGGCTGCCTGGTGGCTAAACTCACACTACAGTGCTACCTGGTGGCTACACTCACACTTCTCGGCTGCCTGATGGCTACACTCACACTACATGGCTACCTGGTGACTACACCCACACTACAGGGCACCCTGGTGGTTACACTCTCGCTACAGGGCTGCCTGGTGTCTACACTCTCGTACATGACTGCCTGGTGGCTATACACACATTTCTGGGCTGCCGGTGGCTACACTCATACTACAGAGCTGCCTGGTGGCTACACACTCACAACATTGCTGCCTGTTGGCTACACTCTCGCTACAAGGCTACCTAGTGGCTAAACACACACTTCAGAGCTACCTGGTTGCTACACGCACACTACACGAGTATGGTATAGTGGATACAAGTGCATGCCTGCCATCTTGATCGCCAGGGTTCGAGTCCCCTGGTGGGTGTGAGTGTCTAAAGTTTCTATTTTTCAAAACTTGCAGTTTAATGCAAGTTAGTGCCTTAAAGCATGGAGACTGTGTTCTCCCATATAACAAGGCTTGATGGAAAACGTCAGTGATCTCTCAATGTCTCGTTGCCTAGAGACGATGGGATATCTGGGAAGTTAAATACCCCAGAATTCCCAACTTTTTAGGGCTCTGAGTATGGTGTAGTTGATACAAGTGCGTACCTGCCATCTTGATGCCCGGGGTACGAGTCTCCTGGTGGGTGTGAGTGTTTAAATTTTCTATTCTTAAAAACTTGCGGTTTAATGCATGTTAGTGTGTGTATATGTATATATATATATATATATATATATATATATATATATATATATATATATATATATATATATATATATATATATATATATATATATATATATATATATACAATCTTTGGACAACACCCACCAGTGGGACTCGAACCCAGAAAGCACAACTACCTTCCAGTAGCTGGCATAACTAGTATGCTTTAACCCACTACACCATCAGACCTTACAAAAGAAGTAGATAGTTCGAGATATATATATATCTCAAACATCTCTACCTCCCGAAGGCACCAGATGAGTGAGGGGTCAGTCTGCAATTTTCGTCAAGCCACTGTCAATGTGAGAGAACTCGTGTCCAGCTTATAAGCCTATACTTGCATAAACCACAAGTGAAGATAAACAATCTTTGGACAACACCCACCAGTGGGACTCGAACCCAGAAAGCACAACTACCTTCCAGTAGCTGGCATAACTAGTATGCTTTAACCCACTACGCCATCAGACCTTACAAAAGAAGTAGATAGTTCGAGATATATATATATCTCAAACATCTCTACCTCCCGAAGGCACCAGATGAGTGAGGGGTCAGTCTGCAATTTTCGTCAAGCCACTGTCAATGTGAGAGAACTCGTGTCCAGCTTATAAGCCTATACTTGCATAAACCACAAGTGAAGATAAACAATCTTTGGACAACACCCACCAGTGGGACTCGAACCCAGAAAGCACAACTACCTTCCAGTAGCTGGCATAACTAGTATGCTTTAACCCACTACGCCATCAGACCTTACAAAAGAAGTAGATAGTTCGAGATATATATATATCTCAAACATCTCTACCTCCCGAAGGCACCAGATGAGTGAGGGGTCAGTCTGCAATTTTCGTCAAGCCACTGTCAATGTGAGAGAACTCGTGTCCAGCTTATAAGCCTATACTTGCATAAACCACAAGTGAAGATAAACAATCTTTGGACAACACCCACCAGTGGGACTCGAACCCAGAAAGCACAACTACCTTCCAGTAGCTGGCATAACTAGTATGCTTTAACCCACTACGCCATCAGACCTTACAAAAGAAGTAGATAGTTCGAGATATATATATATCTCAAACATCTCTACCTCCCGAAGGCACCAGATGAGTGAGGGGTCAGTCTGCAATTTTCGTCAAGCTGGACACGAGTTCTCTCACATTGACAGTGGCTTGACGAAAATTGCAGACTGACCCCTCACTCATCTGGTGCCTTCGGGAGGTAGAGATGTTTGAGATATATATATATCTCGAACTATCTACTTCTTTTGTAAGGTCTGATGGCGTAGTGGGTTAAAGCATACTAGTTATGCCAGCTACTGGAAGGTAGTTGTGCTTTCTGGGTTCGAGTCCCACTGGTGGGTGTTGTCCAAAGATTGTTTATCTTCACTTGTGGTTTATGCAAGTATAGGCTTATAAGCTGGACACGAGTTCTCTCACATTGACAGTGGCTTGACGAAAATTGCAGACTGACCCCTCACTCATCTGGTGCCTTCGGGAGGTAGAGATGTTTGAGATATATATATATCTCGAACTATCTACTTCTTTTGTAAGGTCTGATGGCGTAGTGGGTTAAAGCATACTAGTTATGCCAGCTACTGGAAGGTAGTTGTGCTTTCTGGGTTCGAGTCCCACTGGTGGGTGTTGTCCAAAGATTGTTTATCTTCACTTGTGGTTTATGCAAGTATAGGCTTATAAGCTGGACACGAGTTCTCTCACATTGACAGTGGCTTGACGAAAATTGCAGACTGACCCCTCACTCATCTGGTGCCTTCGGGAGGTAGAGATGTTTGAGATATATATATATCTCGAACTATCTACTTCTTTTGTAAGGTCTGATGGCGTAGTGGGTTAAAGCATACTAGTTATGCCAGCTACTGGAAGGTAGTTGTGCTTTCTGGGTTCGAGTCCCACTGGTGGGTGTTGTCCAAAGATTGTTTATCTTCACTTGTGGTTTATGCAAGTATAGGCTTATAAGCTGGACACGAGTTCTCTCACATTGACAGTGGCTTGACGAAAATTGCAGACTGACCCCTCACTCATCTGGTGCCTTCGGGAGGTAGAGATGTTTGAGATATATATATATCTCGAACTATCTACTTCTTTTGTAAGGTCTGATGGCGTAGTGGGTTAAAGCATACTAGTTATGCCAGCTACTGGAAGGTAGTTGTGCTTTCTGGGTTCGAGTCCCACTGGTGGGTGTTGTCCAAAGATTGTTTATCTTCACTTGTGGTTTATGCAAGTATAGGCTTATAAGCTGGACACGAGTTCTCTCACATTGACAGTGGCTTGACGAAAATTGCAGACTGACCCCTCACTCATCTGGTGCCTTCGGGAGGTAGAGATGTTTGAGATATATATATATCTCGAACTATCTACTTCTTTTGTAAGGTCTGATGGCGTAGTGGGTTAAAGCATACTAGTTATGCCAGCTACTGGAAGGTAGTTGTGCTTTCTGGGTTCGAGTCCCACTGGTGGGTGTTGTCCAAAGATTGTTTATCTTCACTTGTGGTTTATGCAAGTATAGGCTTATAAGCTGGACACGAGTTCTCTCACATTGACAGTGGCTTGACGAAAATTGCAGACTGACCCCTCACTCATCTGGTGCCTTCGGGAGGTAGAGATGTTTGAGATATATATATATCTCGAACTATCTACTTCTTTTGTAAGGTCTGATGGCGTAGTGGGTTAAAGCATACTAGTTATGCCAGCTACTGGAAGGTAGTTGTGCTTTCTGGGTTCGAGTCCCACTGGTGGGTGTTGTCCAAAGATTGTTTATCTTCACTTGTGGTTTATGCAAGTATAGGCTTATAAGCTGGACACGAGTTCTCTCACATTGACAGTGGCTTGACGAAAATTGCAGACTGACCCCTCACTCATCTGGTGCCTTCGGGAGGTAGAGATGTTTGAGATATATATATATCTCGAACTATCTACTTCTTTTGTAAGGTCTGATGGCGTAGTGGGTTAAAGCATACTAGTTATGCCAGCTACTGGAAGGTAGTTGTGCTTTCTGGGTTCGAGTCCCACTGGTGGGTGTTGTCCAAAGATTGTTTATCTTCACTTGTGGTTTATGCAAGTATAGGCTTATAAGCTGGACACGAGTTCTCTCACATTGACAGTGGCTTGACGAAAATTGCAGACTGACCCCTCACTCATCTGGTGCCTTCGGGAGGTAGAGATGTTTGAGATATATATATATCTCGAACTATCTACTTCTTTTGTAAGGTCTGATGGCGTAGTGGGTTAAAGCATACTAGTTATGCCAGCTACTGGAAGGTAGTTGTGCTTTCTGGGTTCGAGTCCCACTGGTGGGTGTTGTCCAAAGATTGTTTATCTTCACTTGTGGTTTATGCAAGTATAGGCTTATAAGCTGGACACGAGTTCTCTCACATTGACAGTGGCTTGACGAAAATTGCAGACTGACCCCTCACTCATCTGGTGCCTTCGGGAGGTAGAGATGTTTGAGATATATATATATCTCGAACTATCTACTTCTTTTGTAAGGTCTGATGGCGTAGTGGGTTAAAGCATACTAGTTATGCCAGCTACTGGAAGGTAGTTGTGCTTTCTGGGTTCGAGTCCCACTGGTGGGTGTTGTCCAAAGATTGTTTATCTTCACTTGTGGTTTATGCAAGTATAGGCTTATAAGCTGGACACGAGTTCTCTCACATTGACAGTGGCTTGACGAAAATTGCAGACTGACCCCTCACTCATCTGGTGCCTTCGGGAGGTAGAGATGTTTGAGATATATATATATCTCGAACTATCTACTTCTTTTGTAAGGTCTGATGGCGTAGTGGGTTAAAGCATACTAGTTATGCCAGCTACTGGAAGGTAGTTGTGCTTTCTGGGTTCGAGTCCCACTGGTGGGTGTTGTCCAAAGATTGTTTATCTTCACTTGTGGTTTATGCAAGTATAGGCTTATAAGCTGGACACGAGTTCTCTCACATTGACAGTGGCTTGACGAAAATTGCAGACTGACCCCTCACTCATCTGGTGCCTTCGGGAGGTAGAGATGTTTGAGATATATATATATCTCGAACTATCTACTTCTTTTGTAAGGTCTGATGGCGTAGTGGGTTAAAGCATACTAGTTATGCCAGCTACTGGAAGGTAGTTGTGCTTTCTGGGTTCGAGTCCCACTGGTGGGTGTTGTCCAAAGATTGTTTATCTTCACTTGTGGTTTATGCAAGTATAGGCTTATATATATATATATATATATATATATATATATATATATATATATATATTAGTATATTTTGGTAGCAGTCTTTCCTGTAGACATATTTTATTAAATATGACCGAAAAAGTAAGATTAATAATTCTAACACGAATTTTCTCAATCTTTCGTACATTATGCTTCACTGTTGGAGGTAAATCAAAAATCACTTCTCCAAAATTCATTTTTATTTCTAGTCTGACGCGACACGGGCGCGTTTCGTAAAACTTATTACATTTTCAAAGACTTCACAAATACACAACTGATTAGAACTTGCATTTCCCTGATTTTATATCTACATTTGAGTGAGGTGGGAAGGGTGATGTGGCATTACATTTGAGTGAGGTGGGAAGGATGATGTGGCATTAGAGGATATTAATAGGGTATTAAAAGTATCAACACAAGACAGAACACGAAACAATGGATATTGAATAGAAGTGTTTGTAGAAAGCCTATTGGTCCATATTTCTTGATGCTTCTATATTGGAGCGGAGTCTTGAGGTGGGTAGAATATAGTTGTGCAATAATTGGCTGTTGATTGCTGGTGTTGACTTCTTGATGTGTAGTGCCTCGCAAACGTCAAGCCGCCTGCTATCGCTGTATCTATCGATGATTTCTGTGTTGTTTACTAGGATTTCTCTGGCGATGGTTTGGTTATGGGAAGAGATTATATGTTCCTTAATGGAGCCCTGTTGTTTATGCATCGTTAAACGCCTAGAAAGAGATGTTGTTGTCTTGCCTATATACTGGGTTTTTTGGAGCTTACAGTCCCCAAGTGGGCATTTGAAGGCATAGACGACGTTAGTCTCTTTTAAAGCGTTCTGTTTCGTGTCTGGAGAGTTTTTCATGAGTAGGCTGGCCGTTTTTCTGGTTTTATAGTAAATCGTCAGTTGTATCCTCTGATTTTTGTCTGTAGGGATAACGTTTCTATTAACAATATCTTTCAGGACCCTTTCCTCTGTTTTATGAGCTGTGGAAAAGAAGTTCCTGTAAAATAGTCTAATAGGGGGTATAGGTGTTGTGTTAGTTGTCTCTTCGGAGGTTGCATGGCTTTTCACTTTCCTTCTTATGATGTCTTCGATGTCTTATGATGTCTTAACTAACAACATTATATGGAGGACCTATGGCAATTCCACGACCAAGAGATGGCTTCCTGAACCTTGCAGGAATTAACCTCACTGAGGACCAAGTCACTCTCCTAAATCTGGGCATAAACTGTCATGTTATGTCCAGACCGAGTGAAATGGCCCGGAAAGTGGAGTTGGAAATTCTGTTGGACGACATATTCGACCTCGAGACACAAAAGAAGGTCACTACCAAAGATACCTTACAAGCAGAACTTATTGCAGAAGGAGGAAAGAATCGAGGCAACTACAGAAGCACCATACTGTCCCCCGAGCTTAGAGCGGCAGCTAAAAGCCTTCGTGAGAACAAGGAGATAGTTGTCAGGAGAGGTGACAAGTCGCCAATATATGTCATTCTTAAAAAAGACGAATATCTGGCGAAAATGAACATCATACTCTCTGACCAAACTAAGTTCCAAAGGGTAACGAAGGACACTACAGCCGAATTAAAAGCAAAGGTCAACAAACTGATCGAAACTGTGAACGCCAAGAAATCCGGACTCCACCTGCCAAAGATCATTGGGGAATATAAACCTGGATATGCGTATGGAAATGTCAAGATGCACAAGCCTGGAAACCCACTTCGGCCAATCATTAGCCAGATACCCACACCCACGTACAGATTGGCAAAGCGACTCAACGGCCTGCTGACTCCTTATGTTCCTTGCGCCTTCAGCCTGAAGTCTCCAAAGGAATTTGTGGACTTACTGCGGGGCGCACGGGCCACAGGGATAAGAGCCTCGTTGGACGTAGAATCGCTGTTTACCAACGTACCTGTGGACGAGACAATCGGAATGATAGCCGACAGAGTGTATCGTGATCCAGCCTGTACTCCTCTTGACATGCCAGAAAGTATTCTGAGGAAACTACTCCAAGCTTGTACTAAAGAGGCACCCTTCTTGAGCCCGGATGGGCATATGTATAAGCAAGTAGATGGGGTCGCTATGGGTTCTCCCCTAGGTGTCCTGTTTGCAAACTTCTACATGGGTACCATCGAGCAAAAAGTCTTAGTCGACATGAACTTGAAACCGGCCATATACTGCAGGTATGTTGACGACATTTTTACACAGGTACCTGATGTCAGACATCTGCAGGAGCTGAAGGAGGCATTTGAGCAGAGTTCCGTGCTGCGTTTCACTTACGAGACGGAAAAGGATGGGAAGCTGCCTTTTCTAGATGTAACAGTCATGGAAAAGGGCGGAGGTTTCCACACTGCAGTCTACACAAAGGAAACAAACATAGGAATGTGCCTAAATGCCAACAGCGACTGCCCAGACAGGTACAAGAGGAGTGTTGTTAACGCATACGTCGACCGTGCTCTCAGCCACAGCTCAGAATGGAAGCAAGTCGACGAAGAACTCTGTAGGGTAAGGCAGGTTCTAGTCAATAACGGCTTCTCCAATGGTTTCATCGAAGACATCATAAGAAGGAAAGTGAAAAGCCATGCAACCTCCGAAGAGACAACTAACACAACACCTATACCCCCTATTAGACTATTTTACAGGAACTTCTTTTCCACATCTCATAAAACAGAGGAAAGGGTCCTGAAAGATATTGTTAATAGAAACGTTATCCCTACAGACAAAAATCAGAGGATACAACTGACGATTTACTATAAAACCAGAAAAACGGCCAGCCTACTCATGAGAAACTCTCCAGACACGAAACAGAACGCTTTAAAAGAGACTAACGTCGTCTATGCCTTCAAATGCCCACTTGGGGACTGTAAGCTCCAAAAAACCCAGTATATAGGCAAGACAACAACATCTCTTTCTAGGCGTTTAACGATGCATAAACAACAGGGCTCCATTAAGGAACATATAATCTCTTCCCATAACCAAACCATCGCCAGAGAAATCCTAGTAAACAACACAGAAATCATCGATAGATACAGCGATAGCAGGCGTCTTGACGTTTGCGAGGCACTACACATCAAGAAGTCAACACCAGCAATCAACAGCCAATTATTGCACAACTATATTCTACCCACCTCAAGACTCCGCTCCAATATAGAAGCATCAAGAAATATGGACCAATAGGCTTTCTACAAACACTTCTATTCAATATCCATTGTTTCGTGTTCTGTCTTGTGTTGATACTTTTAATACCCTATTAATATCCTCTAATGCCACATCATCCTTCCCACCTCACTCAAATGTAATGCCACATCACCCTTCCCACCTCACTCAAATGTAGATATAAAATCAGGGAAATGCAAGTTCTAATCAGTTGTGTATTTGTGAAGTCTTTGAAAATGTAATAAGTTTTACGAAACGCGCCCGTGTCGCGTCAGACTAGAAATAAAAATGAATTTTGGAGAAGTGATTTTTGATTTACCTCCAACAGTGAAGCATAATGTACGAAAGATTGAGAAAATTCGTGTTAGAATTATTAATCTTACTTTTTCGGTCATATTTAATAAAATATATATATATATATATATATATATATATATATATATATATATATATATATATATATATATATTTTGGTAGCAGTCTTTCCTGTAGACATATATTATTAAATATGACCGAAAAAGTACGATTAATAATTCTAACACGAATTTTCTCAATCTTTCGTACATTTCTTTTCACTGCTGGTGGTAATTCAAAAATCAATTCTCCAAAATTCATTTTTATTTCTAGCCTGACGCGACACTTGAGTGCATTTCGTAAAACTTATTACATTTTCAAAGACTTTAGTTTACACATACACAACTGAATAGAACTTACACATCTCCGATTTGTAAATGCCAACAGCGACTGCCCAGACAGGTACAAGAGGAGTGTTGTTAACGCATATGTCGACCGTGCTCTCAGCCGCAGCTCAGAATGGAAGCAAGTCGACGAAGAACTCTGTAGGGTAAGGCAGGTCCTAGTCAACAACGGCTTCTCCAATGGTTTCGTCAAAGACATCATAAGAAGGAAAGTGAAACGCCAAGCAACCTCTGAAGAGACAACTAACACAACACCTATACCCCCTATTAGACTATTTTACAGGAACTTCTTTTCCACAGCTCATAAAACGGAGGAAAGGGTCCTGAAAGATATTGTTAATAGAAACGTTATCCCAACAGACCAAAATCAGAGGATACAACTGACGATTTACTATAAAACCAGAAAAACGGCCAGCCTACTCATGAGAAACTCTCCAGACACAAAGCAAAGCGCTTTAAAAGAGACCAACGTCGTCTATGCCTTCAAATGCCCTCTTGGGACTCTAAGCTCCAAAAAACCCATTATATAAGCAAGACAACAACATCTTTCTCTAGGCGTTTAACGATGCATAAGCAACAGGGCTCCATTAAAGAACATATAATCGCTTCCCACAACCAAACCATCGCCAGAGAAATCCTAGTAAACAACACAGAAATCATCGATAGATACAGCGATAGCAGACGGCTTGACGTTTGCGAGGCACTACACATTAAGAAGTCAACACCAGCAATCAACAGCCAATTAATGCACAACTATATTCTACCCACCTCAAGAGTCCGCTCCAATATAGAAGCATCAAGAAATATGGACCAATAGGCTTTCTACAATCACTTCCATTCAATACCCATTGTTTTGTGTTGATGAATTTAATACCCTATTAATACCACCTCACCCCATCCACCTCACTCAAATGTAGATATAAACAAATCGGAGATGTGTAAGTTCTATTCAGTTGTGTATGTGTAAACTAAAGTCTTACACGCGTTTTACAAAATGCGTTCAAGTGTCGCGTCAGACTAGAAATAAAAATGAATTTTGGAGAATTGATTTTTGAATTACCACCAGCAGTGAAAAGAAATGTACGAAAGATTGAGAAAGTTCGTGTTAGAATTATTAATCTTACTTTTTCGGTCATATTTAATAATATATATACATATATATATATATATATATATATATATATATATATATATATATATATATATATATATATATATATATGTCGTACCTAGTAGCCAGAACTCACTTCTCAGCCTACTATGCAAGGCCCGATTTGCCTAATAAGCCAAGTTTTCATGAATTAATGTTTTTTCGTCTACCTAACCTACCTAACCTAACCTAACCTAGCTTTTTTTGGCTACCTAACCTAACCTTACCTAGATATATAGGTTAGGTTAGGTTAGGTAGGGTTGGTTAGGTTCGGTCATATATCTACGTTAATTTTAACTCCAATAAAAAAAAATTGACCTCATACATAGTGAAAAGGGTAGCTTTATCATTTCATAAGAAAAAAATTATAGTAAATATATTAGTTCAGGAAAACTTGGCTTATTAGGCAAATCGGGCCTTGAATAGTAGGCTGAGAAGTGAGTTCTGGCTACTAGGTACGACATATATATATATATATATATATATATATATATATATATATATATATATATATATATATATATATATATATATATATATATATGTCGTACCTAGTAGCCAGAACGCATTTCTCAGCCTACTATGCAAGGCCCGATTTGCCTAATAAGCCAAGTTTTCATGAATTAATTGTTTTTTGACTACCTAACCAACCTAACCTAACCTAACCTACCTTTTTCGGCTACCTAACCTAACCTAACCTATAAAGATAGGTTAGGTTAGGTTAGGTAGGGTTGGTTAGGTTCGGTCATATATCTACGCTAATTTTAACTCCAATAACAAAAATTTGACCTCATACATAATGAAATGGGTAGCTTTATCATTTCATAAGAAAAAAATTAGAGAAAATATATTAATTCAGGAAAACTTGGCTTATTAGGCAAATCGGGCCTTGCATAATAGGCTGAGAAGTGTGTTCTGGCTACTAGGTACGACATATGTCTATATATATATATATATATATATATATATATATATATATATATATATATATATATATATATATATATATATATATATATATATATATATATATATATATATATGTCGTACCTAGTAGCCAGAACTCACATCTCAGCCTACTATTCAAGGCCCGATTTGCCTAATAAGCCAAGTTTTCCTGAATTAATATATTTACTATAATTTTTTTCTTATGAAATGATAAAGCAACCCTTTTCTCTATGTATGAGGTCAATTTTTTTTTATTGGAGTTAAAATTAACGTAGATATATGACCGAACCTCACCAACCCTACCTAACCTAACCTAACCTATATTTATCTGTAAGGTTAGGTTAGGTAGCCAAAAAAAGCTAGGTTAGGTTAGGTTAGGTAGGTTAGGTAGACGAAAAAACATTAATTCATGAAAACTTGGCTTATTAGGCAAATCGGGCCTTGAATAGTAGGCTGAGAAGTGCGTTCTGGCTATTAGGTACGACATATATATATATATATATATATATATATATATATATATATATATATATATATATATATATATATATATATATATATATATATGTCGTACCTAGTAGCCAGAACTCACTTTTTGGCCTACTATTCAAGGCCCGATTTGCCTAATAAGCCAAGTTTTCCTTAATTAATATATTTTTTCTAATTTTTTTCTTATGAAATGATAAAACTACCTATTTCATTATGTATGAGGTCAATTTTATTTTATTGGTGTTAAAATTAACGTAGATATATGACCGAACCTAACCAACCCTACCTAACCTAACCTAACCTATCTTTATAGGTTAGGTTTGGTTAGGTAGCCAAAAAAGTTAGGTTAGGTTAGGTTAGGTAGGTTAGGTAGTCGAAAAACAATTAATTCATGAAAACTTGGCTTATTAGGCAAATCGGGCCTTGCATAGTAAGCTGAGAAGTGCGTTCTGGCTATTAGGTACGACATATATATATATATATATATATATATATATATATATATATATTTATATATATATATATGTCGTACCTAATAGCCAGAACGCACTTCTCAGCCTACTATGCAAGGGCCGATTTGCCTAATAAGCCAAGTTTTCATGAATTAATATATTTTCTCATTTTTTTTTCTTATGAAATGATAAAGCTACCCATTTCATTATGTATGAGGTCAATTTGTTTTTATTGGAATTCAAATTAACGTAGATATATGACCGAACCTAACCAACCCTACCTAACCTAACCTAACCAATCTTTATAGGTTAGGTTAGGTTAGGTAGCCGAAAACGTTAGGTTAGGTTAGGTTAGGTAGGTTAGGTTGGCGAAAAAACATTAATTCATGAAAACTAGGCTCATTAGGCAAATCGGGCCTTGCATAGTAGGCTGAGAAGTGAGTTCTGGCTACTAGGTACGACATATATATATATATATATATATATATATATATATATATATATATATATATATATATATATATATGTCGTACCTAGTAGCCAGAACTCACTTCTCAGCCTACTATGCAAGGCCCAATTTGCCTAATAAGCCAAGTTTTCATGAATTAATTGTTTTTCGACTACCTAACCTACCTAACCTAACCTAACCTAACTTTTTCGGCTACCTAACCTAACCTAACCTATAAAGATAGGTTAGGTTAGGTTAGGTAGGGTTGGTTAGGTTTGGTCATATATCTACGTTAATTTAAACTCCAATAAGAAAAAATTTACCTCATACATAATGAAATGGGTAGATTTATCATTTCATAAGAAAAAAATTAGAGAAAATATATTAATTCAGGAAAACTTGGCTTATTAGGCAAATCGGGTCTTGCATAGTAGGCCGATAAGTGCGTTCTGGCTACTAGGTACGACATATATATATATATATATATATATATATATATATATATATATATATATATATATATATATATATGTCGTACCTAGTAGCCAGAACGCACTTTACAGCCTACTATGCAAGGCCCGATTTGCCTAATAAGCCAAGTTTTCCTGAATTAATATATTTTCTCTAATTTTTTTCTTATGAAATGATAAAGCTACCCATTTCATTATGTATGTGGTCAAATTTTTTTTATTGGAGTTAAAATTAACGTAGATATATTACCGAACCTAACCAACCCTACCTAACCTAACCTAACCTATCTTTATAGGTTAGGTTACGTTAGGTAGCCGAGAAAGTTAGGTTAGGTTAGGTTTGGTAGGTTAGGTATTCGAAAAACGATTAATTCAGGAAAACTTGGCTTATTAGGCAAATTGGGCCTTGCATAGTAGGCTGAGAAGTGCGTTCTGGCTACTAGGTACGACATATATATATATATATATATATATATATATATATATATATATATATATATATATATATATATATATATATATATGCGCATTCATTCCAACAACGGAGTCAGGTGTTTGGGTTCTGAGCGCCCTCCCAGGGAGAACACCAATCAACAGCCCACACCGCCCGTAAGGGAAAACACCTCCCAGACCTTCATTCCCACAGAAAATTTATTAGAAGCTATCAAAGCAACATCGGCCAGAATCTTGCAACACATCCCTAAAGCAGCCCGCCCCCATGCAGCAGCCAAATAATCTGCCCTCCTGAGAAAGGTCAACGACTCTCCTGGAACGACCCTGGTTGATACCTGGTTGATACCTGGTTGATGGGGTTCTGGGAGTTCTTCTACTCCCCAATCCCGGCCCGAGGCCAGGCTCGACTTGTGAGAGTTTGGTCCACCAGGCTGTTGCTTGGAGCGGCCCGCAGGGCCACGTACCCACTACAGCCCGGCTGATCCGGAACTTCTCTTAGAAAACCGTCCAGTTTTCTCTTGAAGATGTCCACGGTTGTTCCGGCAATATTTCTTATGCTCGCTGGGAGGACGTTGAACAACCGCGGACCCCTGATGTTTATACAGTGCTCTCTGGTTGTGCCTATGGCACCTCTGCTCTTCACAGGTTCAATCTTGCATTTTCTTCCATATCGTTCACTCCAGTACGTTGTTATTTTTCTGTGTAGATTTGGGACCTGACCCTCCAGTATTTTCCAGGTGTATATTATTTGGTATCTCTCTCGTCTCCTTTCTAGAGAGTACATTTGGAGAGCTTTGAGACGATCCCAATAATTTAGGTGTTTTATCTCGTCTATGCGTGCCGTATATGTTCTCTGTATTCCCTCTATTTCAGCAATCTCTCCTGCTCTGAAGGGGGAAGTGAGTACTGAGCAGTACTCGAGACGGGACAGCACAAGTGACTTGAAGAGTACAACCATTGTGATGGGATCCCTGGATTTGAAAGTTCTCGTAATCCATCCGATCATTTTTCTGGCTGACGCGATATTTGCTTGGTTATGCTCCCTAAACGTTAGATCGTCGGACATCATTATTCCCAAATCCTTGACATGCTGTTTTCCTACTATGGGAAGATTCGATTGTGTTTTGTACCCTGTATTATGTTTCAGATCCTCATTTTTGCCGTACCTGAGTACCTGAAATTTATCACTGTTAAACATCATGTTATTTTCTGCTGCCCAATCAAAAACTTTGTTGACATCTGCTTGTAGTTTTTCAATGTCTTCAGCAGAGGTAATTTTCATGCTGATTTTTGTGTCATCTGCAAAGGACGACACGAAGCTGTGGCGTGTATTTTTGTCTATATCAGATATGAGAATAAGGAACAGTAGCGGTGCAAGGACTGTACCCAAGCATGGCACAACCTCCTAATGTTTGGCAACATATGTCTAGCAACCCCTGCAAGGAGAGACAAAACCTTAGCTGCCTCAGTCATCAAAGCTATAAATGATTTTCCCAGGGAGGACAACCAGGTGCGCCTTCCCACTCGCGCGAGAAACACCCACGGCAGGAAGAGCAACAGTGGCATATCCGAGACATCAAAAATCAGAACATCAGTCACCAAGAAAATAGAAGAAGGAAACACTATTGGCGCAATACGAGTCATCACCAGTGAGGACTCAATTGCCAACAGAGATGCCGCAACAGCTCAAGCCCTAGGGGAGAAATACCCACCCAGGGCTCCGCGTGAGGACGACATTGTACAAGTGGGGGCTACCGGAGCAGAACCTCTCTGGGTGGCTGAATCTGTGGTCCATAAAGCAGCCATGTCCTTCCCTACAGGATCAGCAGGTGGGTTCACAGGACTAAAACCCAACCACCTCAAGCAAATGTTCAACCCTGCACTGGGTGACATTGCAAAGAACCTCTTGGTGGAACTAACCAGATTCACCAACACATGTCTAGCTGGCAACATACCAGCGTTCATAAGACCTATCTTTTTTGGAGCATCCCTCTGTGCTCTAAAGAAAAAGGATGGAGGGATCAGGCCAATAGCTGTGGGCAATTCTCTCCGGCGTCTCGTCGCAAAGGCAGCTGCAAGAACAGTTAGTGATGCAGCGGCCAAATGCTGAAGCCAAAACAGCTCGGGTTTGGCATTCCACAAGGGTGTGAGGCGGCAGCCCATGCAGCTCGAGCCTTCATCGCCAACATCACAGACGAAAAGGCCCTTATCAAGCTAGATTTCAAAAATGCCTTCAATTTGGTGCGGAGGGATGCTGTACTCCGTGCGGTTCATAGTCATTTCCCTTCCCTCTACCCTATTGTACATTCATGCTACAGTATGGATCTTAAGCTACAGAGGTCCTGTCCAGCGAGCTTAACATCTGGTTCTTGGATGATGGTACCCTAGCTGGTTCCCAAGACTCCCTCCTGGAGGACATCAGAAAAATCCAGGAGCAAGGTGCAGTTTTAGGCCTCACCCTGAACCCTTCTAAATGTGAAATAATATGTTCCAACCAGGGCATCGTAGAGAGAATAGAGGGTCTTCTGCCAAATATCCATAAAACTAAACCTGAAGACAGCACACTCCTAGGAGCTCCCCTGACGTTGAAAGCCATCGATGAGGTCCTTGATAAGAAAATCGCCGACCTTAAGAGGATGGATGGGAGGATTGAGGATATTGATGCTCATGATGCACTCTACCTCATCACCAGATGTCTGTCTCTCCCCAGGTTAACCTACTTTCTGAGGTGTTCACCATCTTACAGTAGCCAAAAACTAAGTGAGTATGACCGGTTACTGAAATCAATGCTAGAAAAAGCCCTTAACCTCTCTCTCGATGACCTACAGTGGAAACAAGCCTCTCTTCCCGTAAGACTTGGGGGCCTCGGAGTTCGAACAGCAACGCAAATCGCTGTTCCAGCCTTCCTGTCCTCCTTATCAGCATCCGACGACCTTGTGAAGGAAATTCTACCTGCCCACTTACATCAGCTGGCAGGAGTACATAATCCCAATTTTACACGCTGTGCCACAGAGTGGGCCTCTCGTGCAGGCCAATCACCTCAACCACCATCCCCAAAAGCCCACAGGCAATTCAGCTGGGATGGCCCCATTGTAGACCAAGTTGCTGCAGAGTGCCTGGGTGCTGCAACAACACAACACGACATTGCTCGCCTCACAGCAGTAGCAGCACCACATGCAGGGGATTTCCTGTTAGCAACCCCAATGTTGGCAACTGGCACGCGTCTCACACCACACGCCCTCCGAATTGCTGTGGCCCTCCGCCTTGCTGCCCCAATCCACACCAGATATAGGTGTATTTGCGGCGAGATGGTGGCTGACAGGTACGGCCACCATGGCCTACTCTGCCAAAGCACAGGGGGATGGCACTCGAGGCACAATGAAGTTAACGACATCATCAAGAGGAGCCTCACTACAGCTGGATGCCCAGCTAAAAGAGAGCCTCGTTACCTAACGCCCCGTAACTCTGATGCTCTTATTAGTCGCCCGGATGGTATCACAGTGAACCCCTGGAAGAATGGCAAGCAGTTGGTATGGGACTACACGTGCGTATCAACCCTGGCTAACACCTACATTAACCTCAGTGTTGCACAACCAGGTGGCGCTGCCACCCACAGGGAAGCAGCCAAATCCCGTAAGTATAGAGAACTGGATCACCACTACAATTTTGTCCCCATTGCTTCTGAGACACTCGGCGCCTGGGGTAAAAGTGCTACCAGTTTTTTGAAGGAACTGGGTTCTAGGCTCATTGAAACAACAAGGGACCCAAGAGCGGCAAGCTTTCTTTTCCAGCGCCTCAGTGTGGCGATACAGAGGGGAAATATGCACTGCATCCAGGGTTCCTGCCCGCCATCTGAGGAGCTGGAGGAACTCGACAACCTATGATAACCATCTTTGTAACCCATATGTAACTCCTTTTTTGTAACAAAGTTCAAATAAAGTAAATATATATGTGTACATACAAAAGAATGGGGGTGGTAGGAGAAGATAATATTAGTGTTCAGTGAGAAACCACAAGGTCTCCTCTGAATACTTTTTATTTTCTTCTCCGAGGCTATGGGTCCCCACATTGGCACCAGAGGTGGTACCCTCACAAACTTTATATATATATATATATATATATATATATATATATATATATATATATATATATATATATATATATATATATATATATATATATATATATATATATATGAGTGTATATCACGAAAATAAACACGTGATTAAGAATGTGACAATGTCAGACCACGGAGGAAAAATGAAACAGGAATTTCCTTAAGTACTTTCGTATATTAAATACATCTTCAGAAGATGTATTTTGAAGATGAAGACCTTCTGAAGATGTATTTAATATACGAAAGTACTTAAGGAAATTCCTGTTTCATTTTTCCTCCGTGGTCTGACATTGTCATATATATATATATATATATATATATATATATATATATATATATATATATATATATATATATATATATATATATACAATCTTTGGACAACACCCACCAGTGGGACTCGAACCCAGAAAGCACAACTACCTTCCAGTAGCTGGCATAACTAGTATGCTTTAACCCACTACGCCATCAGACCTTACAAAAGAAGTAGATAGTTCGAGATATATATATCTCAAACATCTCTACCTCCCGAAGGCACCAGATGAGTGAGGGGTCAGTCTGCAATTTTCGTCAAGCCACTGTCAATGTGAGAGAACTCGTGTCCAGCTTATAAGCCTATACTTGCATAAACCACAAGTGAAGATAAACGATTGTTTATCTTCACTTGTGGTTTATGCAAGTATAGGCTTATAAGCTGGACACGAGTTCTCTCACATTGACAGTGGCTTGACGAAAATTGCAGACTGACCCCTCACTCATCTGGTGCCTTCGGGAGGTAGAGATGTTTGAGATATATATATCTCGAACTATCTACTTCTTTTGTAAGGTCTGATGGCGTAGTGGGTTAAAGCATACTAGTTATGCCAGCTACTGGAAGGTAGTTGTGCTTTCTGGGTTCGAGTCCCACTGGTGGGTGTTGTCCAAAGATTGTTTATCTTCACTTGTGGTTTATGCAAGTATAGGCTTATATATATATATATATATATATATATATATATATATATATATATATATATATATATATATATATATATATATATATATATATATATATATGTCGTACCTAGTAGCCAGAACGCACTTCTCGGCCTACTATTCAAGGCCAGATTTGCCTAATAAGCCAAGTTTTCCTGAATTAATATATTTTCTCTAATTTTTTTCTTATGAAATGATAAAGCTACCCATTTCATTACGTATGAGGTCAATTTTTTTAATTAGAGTTAAAATTAACGTAGATATATGACCGAACCTAACCAACCCTACCTAACCTAACCTAACCTATCTTTATAGGATAGGTTAGGTTAGGTAGCGGAAAAAGTTAGGTTAGGTTAGGTAGGTTAGGTTGCCGAAAAACAATTAATTCATGAAAACTTGGCTTATTAGGCAAATCAGGCCTTGCATAGTAGGCTGAGAAGTGCGTTCTGGCTACTAGGTACGACATATATATATATATATATATATATATATATATATATATATATATATATATATATATATATATATATATATATATATATATATATAAATATAAGTATATTTTGGTAGCAGTCTTTCCTGTCGACATATATTATTAAATATGACCAAAAATGTAAGATTAATAATTCTAACACGAATTTTCTCTATGTTTCTTATATTTCTTTTCACTGTTGATGGTAACTGAAAAATCAGTTCTCCAAAATTCATTTTTATTTCTAGTCTGACGTGACACTTGAACGCGTTTCGCTAAACTTATTACATTTTCAAAGACTTTAGTTTACACACACACAACTATAACAGAACAGAGTTTAAACATCTTCGATTTTATACCTGCATTTGGGTGAGGTGATATGTTACAACAGATTTTCATGAGGTGAAAACAAACTTTCAACACAAGATAGAACACGAAACAATGGGTATACTATTTTGTAAGTTAAAGGGAAGAATGGAAGTAACTGCAGAGGGCCTATTGGCCCATATTTCTTGATGCTTCTATATTGGTGCGGAGTCTTGAAGTGGGTAGAATATAGTTGTGCATTAATTGGCTGTTGATTGCTGGTGTCGACTTCTTAATGTGTAGTGCCTCGCAGATATCAAGCCGCCTACTATTGCTGTATCTATCGACGATTTCCGTCCTTTTTGTTAAGACTTCTCTGGTGATGGTCTGGTTGTGGGAAGAGATTATATGTTCCTTAATGGAGCCCTGTTGCTTATGCATCGTTAATCGCCTGGAAAGAGATGTTGTTGTCATACCCATATACTGAATTGTTTGAGGCTTACAGTCCCCAAGTGGGCATTTGAAGGCATAGACGACATTGGTCTCTTTTAATTAAGGGGGCATATTACGGGTTTCGTAAACATTGTTCAATTTGTTTATAAATTTATTTATGAAATGGTTATAGAACGAGCTGCAACTGGTCCAAGTTTCAGCATCACACCCAAAACAGAAAAGGAGAAAAAAATACACAACGTATTATGCAACGAATTTTCAACATTTTCAAATAATTTCAGGGAACACATGTGTCAACTAAAATCATTTCTATAACACTCAGATATTAAACTAACACATAATAATAGATTGTATTGATCAGTTTTATCAAAGAAAGTGTTTAGTGCAATAATATAATTTTTCAAAGTTACCCTTCCAAAAATATGCAATATATGATGTTTATAAATTTTTATAAAATCAACAAATGGACTTTGGACTAAAATGTCTCAATAGGTTTGTAGAAGCACAAACTATACATATAAGGTGTAATTTGCATTTTGATTAATAAACAATTGATTAATAAATCAAAGCTGAGAAACGCCTTGAAGTTGTAAATTACTTTCCAGAGTAAAATAAAGATATAAGTTCGGCCACCTGTAGCTGAGCTTGACTTCGACAGATTTCGTTCATAATTGGCACCGTTGCAGATAGGCATCCATTGAGCAAGGTGTGCAAGTTTCATGCAAATCCCTTGATAACAAACGAGAAAAAAAAATTGGCCAAAAAAAAAAAGAAAAAAAAATAGAAAAAAAAAGAAAAAATTTACATATAAATATATTGCACATACATATTACAATTATTACAAGAGTTTGTGCTTCTACAGCACATAGTAGACATTTTAGTTGACACATGTGTTTCCTGAGATTATTTGAGAATGTTGAACATTCGTTGCATAATACGTTGTGTATTTTTTTTCTCCTTTTCTGTTTAGGGTGTGATGGTGAAACTTGGACCAGTTGCAGCCCTTTCTATAACCATTTCATAAAAAAAATTTATAAGAAAATTGAATAACTTTTAATTTAGTGTGATAAGCCCCCTTAAAGCGTTCTGCTTTGTGTCTGGAGAGTTTCTCATGAGTTGGTTGGCCGTTTTCTTAGTTTTATAGTAGATCGTCAATTGTATCTTCTGATTTTTGTCTGTAGGGATAACGTTTCTATTAACAATATCTTTCAGGACCCTTTCCTCCGTTTTATGAGCTGTGGAAAAGAAGTTCTTGTAAAATAGTCTAATAGGGGGTACAGGTGTTGTGTTAGTTGTCTCTTCAGAGGTTGCATGGCGTTTCACTTTCCTTCTTATGATGTCTTCGACGAAACCATTGGAGAAGCCGTTGTTGACTAGGACCTGCCTTACCCTACAGAGTTCTTCGTCGACTTGCTACCATTCTGAGCTGTGGCTGAGAGCACGGTCGACATATGCGTTAACAACACTCCTCTTGTACCTGTCTGGGCAGTCGCTGTTGGCATTTAGGCACATTCCTATGTTCGTTTCCTTAGTGTAGACTGCAGTGTGGAAACCTCCGCTCTTTTCCATGACTGTTACATCTAGAAAGGGCAGCTTCCCATCCTTTTCCATCTCGTAAGTGAAACGCAGCACGGAACTCTGTTCAAATGCCTCCTTCAGCTCCTGCAGATGTCTGACATCAGGTACCTGTGTAAAAATGTCGTCAACATACCTGCAGTATATGGCCGGTTTCAAGTTCATGTCGACTAAGACTTTTTGCTCGATGGTACCCATGTAGAAGTTTGGAAACAGGACACCTAGGGGAGAACCCATGGCGACCCCATCTACTTGCTTATACATGTGCCCATCCGGGCTCAAGAAGGGTGCCTCTTTAGTACAAGCTTGGAGTAGTTTCCTCAGAATATTTTCTGGTATGTCAAGAGGAGTACAGGCTGGATCACGATACACTCTGTCGGCTATCATCCCGATTGTCTCGTCCACAGGTACGTTGGTAAACAGCGATTCTACGTCCAACGAGGCTCTTATCCCTGTGGCCCGTGTGCCCCGCAGTAAGTCAACAAATTCCTTTGGAGACGTCAGGCCGAAGGCGCAAATAACATAAGGAGTCAGCAGGCCGTTGAGTCGCTTCGCCAGTCTGTACGTGGGTGTGGGTATCTGGCTAATGATTGGCCGAAGTGGGTTTTGTGGGATATTTGGGCTTGATTCTGATTAATTAATAATTAAAGTAGTAAATTAAATTACGAAGGACCACCCGCTTTTAAAGTAAAGAGGGAAACTGAGAATTTCAGATCATTAGATAAAATTCTAGAGAAAACCAGTGACTATGGATATAACTAGAAAGTATGATCATAAGAATAATTAATGGGCTGTATTATTAAAGAAACAAACCTCAAACACCTACATTGGGGGGTTATTACTGGAGGTAAGTACGTCCAGGAATCAGTGTGGTTCGTTCACTAATTCAATTAATAATAATCTAATCCTATAAATAATGCTGAATATAATATCATTCACATAAAGAAGAACATGAATATGAGCATAGTAATGAGTTACAGTAAATCACACATTAATATCAAACATTCTGAATACATCAAATTGCAAGGAAATGGATAAAAAGAAATAAGCCTTAACTTGTAGCAGATTCCTTTAGATAACCATGGAAGTCCTCTTAATCTCCAAGTCTGGTACACTGACGAATGGTACGGTTAACATGGAGAAGACAGCATGAGGAATTCGTCTCTCGAGCTGCAAGATAAATAACTACCAGTAGCAATTGATTTAACTACTCAATTCATATTCAAAATTATTAATATCTACAGATGGAATTCTAATCACCTGTTATTAGGTGTTATCCCGCTGCTTGACGAACAATCACCCCGCTATTATTAGACCTGTAAATGATGCATCAAATAAAGGGTACTTAGCTGTGGGCACTGTATAAGTATTAAGATTGCCGTAATTTCGCATCCCAGGCTCCGGTGAACCTATCCTGGATTGTGATGCGTTTCAAGCTGGCTGATCACGTGTCGTCAGGAACCAAGTCTAGGGGTCCCTCATTTAACACCAGCACTAGTTGAAGATATTATCTGCAAGGTCGTTCACGCCTCACAGTGGCGGCTTTCATCTGAGGATGAATAACACCTGCCCGATTTGCTGGGCAATGGCGTCTTTTATGAATACGGTAAGCACAGTTCTGCCTCCTTTCGGCTCTGCACGTGTCCGCGTACTGAGGGGGATGGCGTCCCTCCAACCCACGCCGAGTCGACGTTCATAACACAAATTATTGTCACGAACATTAATATTTCTCGCATTCGCGTTTGAAACTCTAAAGACTGGACGGGTTTATTATTTAGAGGAACGAAATATTATTATTTACCGATTTAAGAATAGTAAATATATAAGGGAGAGGAATTAATGTCTCCCCATGGCATTCATTGATGACGTTAACTCTATCGCGAGGTAGACGCTATGATTCTAACGCTCTATTCGGCTTTTAGTTAGAGAACAATTCGTCTGCAATCAGTTGTCATACAGAATGCTTTAATTATGGAGAATCGTATTTAATTCTCACACAAATTGTATATAATGTGTTTTACTGTAAAGAAATCTGACGCAATACTGGCGTCAGGTGACGTGAGAATTCTAGCCTAATGCACAGATGAATTATTAGTACATGAGAATTCTACGAGTTGTTAATTTTACTTACTACAATATTAAGTATGGTTAGTAATAAGTAATGAGAATACAACAATGCTGTATTCGATGTTGGAAATATCCAACATAACTCCGGGGGGGGAATCCCAGGGTCGCAGTGTACTGTGTTGTACTGACCTATCCCGAAGTGATATTAAGATTAATACATTAGTATATTAGTATGTTAGTATATTAGTACACACATAACGAACGTCCCGGATTTATCAAGGACTTACAAGAATTTGAGTCTTGCTATTCACATGTCAACTGAAACATGTTGTTTGTAGCCTACACAATGTTTATAAATTTTAACTCTCCCAATTTAAACTAACAGAATCTACAGTGATGCGATATCTTGGGTCACAGTGACGTGTAATGTTTCGTTACGTGATATCACATCGTAGTATCATCACAGTTTTCTTAGTGGGAAGTGAAGGAAATTATTCTTCTTCAGAGTCATAATAGGCTCGTAAATTCCGCCTACATTGTTGAGCTGCAGCTCTAGTGGGACGGTTGCTTGGAGGAACAAATTCATTGTCCTCTGAAATTACTGAGGAAACTGGATCTGGCTGATATTCTTGTTCAGTCAGTTCAAGGGGAACCAGCTTCTCTAAAGTTTTTAGAGTAGTGTTGCCTCTGCATAAGACCTTAACCACTCTTAGGACACCTTGTCGATCTGGGTGAATGGTGACAATTTTTCCTATAGGCCACTCGGACCTTGGTCCATCACTGTCGACTAGTACAAGGTCTCCAGGTTTTAATTGTACCTTATTGTAAGGACTCGAAGCTCCGTAGTGGTACTCTCGTAGAGCTGTGAGGTATTCTCGAGTCCACACCTCATTCCACCTGTTAATAACTCTAGAAAGATGTTGGTAGCTTTCCACCAAGTCTCCTCTGGTCACATGTGACGGGTCTACAGGGTCCTCTTCGGCTAAAGGGATGAGATGGCTCAGTAGACCTCCATGGATCTAGTGAGAGGGGCTCAGTGGTTCTATCTGGGTATAATCATCAGACAGGTAGGTGATCGGGCGGTTATTGACTCCGCCTCGATTTCCACAACAATAGTTTGGAGTTCTGAGTAACTGACCTTTTGTCGGTGTAACGTTTTCCTTAGACATCTTTTGACTGTGCCTACCATTCGCTCATAGAACCCACCTTGCCAAGGGGCTCTTGGTGCTATGAATTTCCAGTGACATTGTCTTGTTTGTAAGACTGATTGCACTTCAGGGTGGTTCCAGACTTCTCGCAAACAACTTTCTCCTGCCACAAAATTAGATCCGTTGTCTGATATCATTAATCTAGGACATGATCGACGGGCAGCAAATCTGCGGAAAGCTTGAATGAAAGCTTCAGCACTCATGTCTGGGGTGACCTCTAAGTGCACGCCTCTGGTTGTAGCACAGGTAAAGAGACAAATGTACGCCTTCACTGGTATATTATCAGGGTTACCAGTGAGGAGTAAGGCTCCTGTATAATCTACTCCAGTGGTTTCGAATGGACGAAGATGAACCACTCGCTCTTCTGGGAGTGGTGGAGGTCCTGGGTAAGGACAGACTCTAGCGTCGTATCTCTTACAGATTACACAAGATTTAATAATGGTCTTAACAGTCTGACGACCTTGAGGAAGCCAGTACTTTTGTCTAAGATCGGTGAGAGTATCTAAAACTCCACCATGTAGGGTACCATATTGATGGTGATGTAAGACAAAAAGTTTAGTTATGATGTGGTGGCGAGGTAAAAGGATTGGGTTCTTAGTGTCTAAGTCAATCTTTGCATGTAGCAAACGTCCTCCACATCGTAGTATGTTATGAGTGTTGACATCGTACCAGATGCCCAGAAACTTAGTGAGTTTATCCGGAAGATTCTCAAATTCGCTTCCGTAAGTCTCTTGCTGCGCCCGCTTAATCCAATAGTGAACAGGATTGGGAAATTTGTGTCGAATTCCTACTTTAGAGAGGAAATCAAACACGTGTGCAGTCACTCGTAACAATTTGCTTAAGTTGGAATAATGATGAGGATCAATGGCTAATGTTCGCTGAGGCTCTGGGTCCTTCATGGGAGTGGCGATACTGGTCACTATGACTTGTGGCTTTTGTTTGGGCCACTGACCACCGACAAGCCATGAAGGTCCATTGAACCACAGCGAAGATTTGCCAAGTTGTTTTAATGTCAATCCTCTTGATAAATAATCTGCAGGATTGTCCTTAGTAGGGACATGTCTAAACTTATAACCTGCGGATAAATCATGAATCTCCCTGACGCGATTACTTACGTAAGGAGTTTTGTTGTTATTGTTTCTTACCCATTGTAAGACTGCCTCGTTGTCTGACCACACTACAATCTCACCAAAGTGGATATTACTGAGTGTCTTTGCCAGGCAATGGGCCAATCTTACTCCCACTAGCAATGCGGTCAACTCCATCTGAGGTAAGGATCTCTTTTTGATGGGAGCAACTCTTGCTTTTGATGTGAGTAAAATTGATTGAGCACTGTTAACTAAATAGGCTACTGCGCCATATGCTTTGCCAGAGGCATCGCAGAAAACGTGCAAATTGGTGGGTAAGTTTGGTCCTGAAGCATTACGTGGAAATTTCAAAACACCTAACTGATTAAAATCCGTTGAGAGTATTTGCCATTTGGCATGTAACTCATTTGGTAACGGATCATCCCATCCCATATGTTGTTGCCAGCACTCCTGCATTAGGAGTTTGCCCCCTATTAATATAGGACTAAGTAGGCCTAAAGGGTCAAATGGTTGACTGACAAATGAGAGCAGTGTTCTCATGGTAAGGGTTGAGTTATCAGTTTGCACTGACTTGACATTCATCTCGTCAGTGTTGGTGTTCCATTCCACGCCTAGAACCTTTAATTTACTGGGTACCTGATAATCGGGAAATTCTTTCTCAATTAACTGGTTAAGCAGTTTATTATTTGAGGCCCATGACTGTAGAGGCATATTAGCTCCTAACAGTTCACGGTTAGCCTCATGGTAGATTTCTACCAGATCAGCTTGATCATTAGTTGTCCCCTGGAAATTGTCGACATATAAGTTGTCGCTAATGGTTGCCTTATAAGGGCTGTCTGATTTCCTCAAATGCGTGTTTAATGTTGCTTGCAAAAGAAACGGTGAGGACGTAGCACCAAATAATACAGAGGCGAACCGATAGGTGATTATATCACTGTTAGGATCCAGTGGATCCTTGTACCAGAGGAATTTTGTGTAGTCACGATCTTCCTCCTGCAATCCTACTCGGAGAAAGGCTTTGCTGATGTCAGCAGTGTAGGCAAAAATGCCTGTGCGAAATCGTAACAACACGTCATGTAGCCTTTGTGTTAGGCTAGGTCCCGTTTGGAGACATTCATTTAGAGACACACAATTAGGCTTTACTTTAGCACTGCAATTAAAGACAATACGAATAGGTGTTGTCAGTGAGTCTTTCACCACAGCATGGTGAGGTAAATAATGACCTGTTTTTCGGTCATCGTGTTCAACAACTTCAATGAACTTGTTAAGTTGTTGTTGGATAAGTTGGTGATACATGGTTAGTTTGTCTGGCTGCTTCTGCAGTCGTGTTATTTGAGACCGCAATTGTGAGGCTGCCATAAAATAATTCACTGGAAGTGGGGGATGATCTAACTTCCATGGAAGTCTTACCCAGTATTGTTTATTTGAGTAGACAACTGTATCCAGATATTGCTGGTAAGTCCATGTATCATCAGGACTTGGTTGCTCAGGGATGATGCCTAACGTATCTAAATCCCACAAACGATGTATTGGTGGGTCAGACTCAATGTCCTCGGCTATTTCCCTGAAGCGTAGGGGTGACTGCTCTAAGCCTAGTCACGCCACAATTACATTATTGGTTTGTTGGTTTGTGGGCGCTGGACCTTGTCTGAAAAGCACGGGTCCTGTGAGCAATTTGCCACCTGCGGACGACAACAAATTCATACCATGTTGCCTAGTGCATCCAGTGATAAACTTGTAATAATGATCCGCGCCTATTAATATTCCAATATCTGTGAGACAATCGAAATTTATTTTATAATCCGCTAGCCTCATGCGGTTTCGCTTAAGGTGTCTCGCTGTGCGAGCTAATCCTGTGACCTGCAGGTCCGTAGGAATCTTATCCACTTCCACCGCATGGATTGGGCTAGCAGAGGATCCTAGTCTAACTAGTAATTTAACTACCTTGTAGTCACGAGGTCCACTATTTGATAGGAAACCAGAAATGTTTAACTTCACACTTTTGGTAGGTTTTAAATTTAAATCCTCTACCAACTGTTGTGTGATGAAGGTTTTTTGTGAACCTTGGTCGAAAAGACCTCTACTGTTAATTCTAGATCTTCGGTTTATTAATTTAAGCTGAGCGGTAGGCAAGGTAGTACTATTGCCTGACTCAGTAGCAAGTACATTCACTTCGTGATGTACTTTACAATATTGCACTGCAGTAGAATTAGTAAAATTCTCTCCAGTGGTCAGAATTGGTGTAGGAGATTTCCTACATAAGGCGTAGTGGTGTACACCTTGGTTACAACGGTTGCAAGTACGTAGTGGTACCGCACATTTCTTGGGATCATGAGAACCCATACATTTAGTGCATTTGTGCAATTCCTGTAACCTTTTAACTCTAGCATTATACGTAGGATAAGCAGAGCATTGGTAAGTGGTGTGTTCCTGATTGCAGAACAGACACTTTCTTTGATTAATAGACTTAGTCTCTTTAGTAGACAAGTCATGAGTTATCTCTGAAGGAGATACTGAATATGTACGTACATTTCCACTTCTTTTCCTGGTGGATGGAGTAGGTTTGGCTTTATATTTATTAGACTTACTTGAAGTCTGTTTAGGTTTGACTGAAATATCAGTATTAATTGGTTTGGACTCAGGTTTAATTTTGTCATGAGTCTTTAACCTATTAACTGTGATCCTCAACCCCTCGAAAATCTGATCGAGAGTAAGAAACTCAGTATTATAATGTGAGCAGAGCTCTGTGAAGACGTTTCGAGGTAATTTCCTCTGCAACAATAGCTTGATAGACCATTCAGAACTAGGGATATTAACCTTGGTACCTAAGGCCTTCACTAGAGACTCTACTTCTAGTCTGAAGCTTTGAAGTGACTCTGGTCTACTGTTTGGTGCATTCAGATCTAGCAATTGATAATAAAGGGTAGCTATACTTAACTCTTTGTTGCAATAGTTCAACTTCAGGAGTTTTATAGCTTCCTCATAATTACTCTCATTAAGAGTAAGGTTATGTATGACCTTTTTAGCCTCTCCTGTGAGAAGACTGAGTAGGTATGAAAATTTAGAAACTTTGTCTAGAGACTGTTTCTTATGGATGTGAACTTCAAAGGAAGTCCAAAAATTGTCCCAATTTTCTGTATCTAATCCTGAAAAGGTAGGCAAGTCTAGAGTAGGTAAACGAACCTCAGGTAAGTGATTATTGAAGTGAGACCCAGTGTTGCTGGCATTGGATCCAGACTGTTTGGCTAATTTAGATAGCCTGAAAATTTTATCATGAGTCTCATCTTCATATTGGGAGATGTCGGTTACAATTTGACTTACTTCATCAGGATCAATTTCTACAGTATTTAGCAGAGCAAGATAAGATTCACCTGCAGTTCTGACTTGATCAAATTTCAGATCAGCCAATCTAACTGTTGACTCTAAGTGATAAGAGTCAATGGGATTATCTTTAGTTAAGTCATCAGCCTTATTAATTAATCTGGTCAAGTGACCTTTAAGGCCAATGTAGGTTCTCCTCAATTGTTCAGGAGTAGCCATGTTGGGCTTAGGTTCAAACTTCACAATGTTAGTATATGTATTACTAATGAAGCTTGGATACTTGTTCATTAGTGAACAGGTAACATTAATTGTAGCCTAATTTAAGGGGACTACTTTATGTTTTACCTCACTTGAGGTTGAATGTACCTACCTACCTAACAACAAATAGCTAGATATTTTGTGTACTGTCTGAACTCCACCACTAGTTCTCGTCCGGTTAGCTCATCCTTATCACCATCAGAGTTAATGGAGATAATCCAGCAATACACAAAATAGATACACAAAATAATGCATACAAGAGAAATATTATGGAGACACTCCAATCAGAGTTATCTCAAAAATTTATCCCACCCTATAGAGGGTCAGCACAGATAATGTAATATATACAACACTGACTAGTTTTAGATCTAGTCGTAATAATTCCTAACTAAGAACTATAAAATTATTTAGTCTGGGCTTGTACCAAATTCAGCACAAACTCAGCCTAAATTCTACCTAATAACATGGGTAAAGATTATTGTGGTGCAATAAGGTAAATATAGTTGTGCTGTATTTTGGGGTTTTTTGTTTTATAAGAGTGCTCTTGCACACAGGTGAACAATTATGTACAGTTAAGTTTGGCTTGCTAGCCATAGCCTTTTGTGATGGTTGATGGTGTTAATTAACTTGTCAACCACATGCAACCTAGATTCCCCTGACAAATCTACACCGTCTCTGGTCAGGTTCTGTCTGTAAGGTCTGGCTGTAAATTGGATATATGTGGCATCCAATCTCACTCGTTTTTTCAGCCTGAAATTTATGTACTTAGCAGCTCTCAGGTAGTATTCCGGAGTTACTCCCCAACGGTTATCTTGCCTTGGTTGGCGAGGTTCCACTAAGGTGAATACTACTGATTCACTGATGAGCTTGAAAGAAGAAATAATGGTTTTGAGGTGTTTGATCACCTCAGCTGGATGACGAGTGGGGTGGATGTCATTGCCACCTAAGTATATAATGGTTAGATGGTGAGGCCACTCTAACGCAGGTGTTAGGGTGCTGTTATTGTAAAAGTTATGAGCTGTTGCTCCTGGTGACCTAAAGATTCTCACCTCGGTGTGAGGTATAGGTCTAAGTGTTGTGGGTAATTGGCTATGACCCACTAAAGCCACTTTATACATGAGGTAAAAGTAGCAATATGTTAGTGTGATCTAGGCTAACTGATGTGTTACAATGTTAGTTGACACAATTAATTAAACAGTTAGTCTAGCTTCTATCACACAAGGATTAGTTATTAATGGTTAATATTTTAATTATAAATTTAATGCCTATCCGGTTCGAAGGACCATAATGTGGGATATTTGGGCTTGATTCTGATTAATTAATAATTAAAGTAGTAAATTAAATTACGAAGGACCACCCGCTTTTAAAGTAAAGAGGGAAACTGAGAATTTCAGATCATTAGATAAAATTCTAGAGAAAACCAGTGACTATGGATATAACTAGAAAGTATGATCATAAGAATAATTAATGGGCTGTATTATTAAAGAAACAAATCTCAAACACCTACATTGGGGGGTTATTACTGGAGGTAAGTACGTCCAGGAATCAGTGTGGTTCGTTCACTAATTCAATTAATAATAATCTAATCCTATAAATAATGCTGAATATAATATCATTCACATAAAGAAGAACATGAATATGAGCATAGTAATGAGTTACAGTAAATCACACATTAATATCAAACATTCTGAATACATCAAATTGCAAGGAAATGGATAAAAAGAAATAAGCCTTAGCTTGTAGCAGATTCCTTTAGATAACCATGGAAGTCCTCTTAATCTCCAAGTCTGGTACACTGACGAATGGTACGGTTAACATGGAGAAGACAGCATGAGGAATTCGTCTCTCGAGCTGCAAGATAAATAACTACCAGTAGCAATTGATTTAACTACTCAATTCATATTCAAAATTATTAATATCTACAGATGGAATTCTAATCACCTGTTATTAGGTGTTATCCCGCTGCTTGACGAACAATCACCCCGCTATTATTAGACCTGTAAATGATGCATCAAATAAAGGGTACTTAGCTGTGGGCACTGTATAAGTATTAAGATTGCCGTAATTTCGCATCCCAGGCTCCGGTGAACCTATCCTGGATTGTGATGCGTTTCAAGCTGGCTGATCACGTGTCGTCAGGAACCAAGTCTAGGGGTCCCTCATTTAACACCAGCACTAGTTGAAGATATTATCTGCAAGGTCGTTCACGCCTCACAGTGGTGGCTTTCATCTGAGGATGAATAACACCTGCCCGATTTGCTGGGCAATGGCGTCTTTTATGAGTACGGTAAGCACAGTTCTGCCTCCTTTCGGCTCTGCACGTGTCCGCGTACTGAGGGGGATGGCGTCCCTCCAACCCACGCCGAGTCGACGTTCATAACACAAATTATTGTCACGAACATTAATATTTCTCGCATTCGCGTTTGAAACTCTAAAGACTGGACGGGTTTATTATTTAGAGGAACGAAATATTATTATTTACCGATTTAAGAATAGTAAATATATAAGGGAGAGGAATTAATGTCTCCCCATGGCATTCATTGATGACGTTAACTCTATCGCGAGGTAGACGCTATGATTCTAACGCTCTATTCGGCTTTTAGTTAGAGAACAATTCGTCTGCAATCAGTTGTCATACAGAATGCTTTAATTATGGAGAATCGTATTTAATTCTCACACAAATTGTATATAATGTGTTTTACTGTAAAGAAATCTGACGCAATACTGGCGTCAGGTGACGTGAGAATTCTAGCCTAATGCACAGATGAATTATTAGTACATGAGAATTCTACGAGTTGTTAATTTTACTTACTACAATATTAAGTATGGTTAGTAATAAGTAATGAGAATACAACAATGCTGTATTCGATGTTGGAAATATCCAACAGGTTTCCAGGCTTGTGTGTCTTGACATTTCCATATGCATATCCAGGTTTATATTCCCCAATGATCTTTGGCAGGTGGAGTCCGGATTTCTTGGCGTTCACAGTTTCGATCAGTTTGTTGAACTTTGCTTTCAATTCGGCTGTAGTGTCCTTCGTTACCCTTTGGAACTTAGTTTGGTCAGAGAGCATGAGGTTCATTTTCGCCAGATATTCGTCTTTTTTAAGAATGACATATATTGCCGACTTGTCACCTCTCCTGACAACTATCTCCTTGTTCTCACGAAGGCTTTTAGCTGCCGCTTTGAGCTCGTGGGACAGTATGGTGCTTCTGTAATTGCCTCGATTCTTTCCTCCTTCGCAATAAGTTCTGCTTGTAAGGTATCTTTGGTAGTGACCTTCTTTTGTGTCTCGAGGTCGAATATGTCGTCCAACAGAATTTCCAACTCTACTTTCTGGGCCATCTCACTCGGTCTGGACATAACGTGACAGTTTATGCCCAGATTTAGGAGAGTGACTTGGTCCTCAGTGAGGTTAATTCCTGCAAGGTTCAGGAAGCCATCTCTTGGTCGTGGAATTGCCATAGGTCCTCCATATAATGTTGTTAGTTTCTTGATAATCCTTGTTTCAGTGCTGAGGTGATGTCGGTCTGTGTGTTGTTCAATGCGGGTACAGAGACTTTCGTCGATGTTGCTATTTCTCCACTCGTTTGTAGCATGAAGTAGTTGCGTTTTGTTGTCTTTGATTTCATTTTCCGACTTGTATATCTGATCACGAATCAGATCCTGGCGATATTTTATCGTGAAGGCTTGATTCCTTGCTGCTGGGTCGTGCGCTTTAATATTAGTATATTTTGGTAGCAATCTTTCCTGTAGACATATATTATTAAATATGACTGAAAAAGTAAGATTAATAATTCTAACACGAATTTTCTCAATCTTTCGTACATTTCTTTTCACTGTTGGAGGTAATTCAAAAATCAATTCTCCAAAATTCATTTTTATTTCTAGTCTGACGCAACACTTAAGCGTGTTTCGTAAAACTTATTACATTTTCAAAGACTTTACACATACACAACTGAATAGAACTTACATATCTCCGATTTGTTTATATCTACATTTGAGTGAGGTGGATGGGGTGAGGTGGTATTTAATAGGGTATTAATTTCATCAACACAAGACAGAACACGAAACAATGGGTATTGAAATGGAAGTGATTGTAGAAAGCCTATTGGTCCATATTTCTTGATGCTTCTATATTGGAGCGGAGTCTTGAGGTGGGTAGAATATAGTTGTGCATTAATTGGCTGTTGATTGCTGGTGTTGACTTCTTAATGTGCAGTGCCTCGCAAACGTCAAGCCGTCTGCTATCGATGATTTCTGTGTTGTTTACTAGGATTTCTCTGGCGATGGTTTGGTTGTGGGAAGAGATTATATGTTCCTTAATGGAGCCCTGTTGCTTATGCATCGTTCAGAGGAGACCTTGTGGTTTCTCACTGAACACTAATATTATCTTCTCCTACCACCCCCATTCTTTTGTATGTACACATATATATTTACTTTATTTGAACTTTGTTACAAAAAAGGAGTTACATATGGGTTACAAAGATGGTTATCATAGGTTGTCGAGTTCCTCCAGCTCCTCAGATGGCGGGCAGGAACCCTGGATGCAGTGCGCTTTTCCCTTCTGTATCGCCACACTGAGGCGCTGGAAAAGAAAGCTTGCAGCTCTTGGGTCCCTTGTTGTTTCAATGATCCTAGAACCCAGTTCCTTCAAAAAACTGGTAGCACTTTTACCCCAGGCGCCGAGTGTCTCAGAAGCAATGGGGACAAAATTGTAGTGGTGATCCAGTTCACTATACTTACGGGATTTGGCTGCTTCCCTATGGGTGGTTGCGCCACCTGGTTGTGCAACACTGAGGTTAATGTAGGTGTTAGCCAGGGTTGATACGCACGTGTAGTCCCATACCAACTGCTTGCCATTCTTCCAGGGGTTCACTGTGATACCATCCGGGCGACCAATAAGAGCATCAGAGTTACGGGGCGTTAGGTAACGGGGCTCTCTTTCAGCTGGGCATCCAGCTGTGGTGAGGCTCCTCTTGATGACGTCGTTAACTTCACTGTGCCTCGAGTGCCATCCCCCTGTGCTTTGGCAGAGTAGGCCATGGTGGCCGTACCTGTCAGCCACCACCTCGCCGCAAATACACCTATATCTGGTGTGGATTGGGGCAGCAAGACGGAGGGCCACAGCAATTCGGAGGGCGTGTGGTGTGAGACGCGTGCCAGTTGCCGACATTGGGGTTGCTAACAGGAAATCCCCTGCATGTGGTGCTGCTACTGCTGTGAGGCGAGCAATATCGTGTTGTGTTGTTGCAGCACCCAGGCACTCTGCAGCAACTTGGTCTACAATGGGGCCATCCCAGCTGGATTGCTTATGGGCTTTTGGGGATGGTGGTTGAGGTGATTGGCCTGCACGAGAGGCCCACTCTGTGGCACAGCGTGTAAAATTGGGATCATGTACACCTGCCAGCTGATGTAAGTGGGCAGGAAGAATTTCCTTCACAAGGTCGTCGGATGCTGATAAGGAGGACAGGAAGGCTGGAACAGCGATTTGCGTTGCTGTTCGAACTCCGAGGCCCTCAAGTCTTACGGGAAGAGAGGCTTGTTTCCACTGTAGGTCATCGAGAGAGAGGTTAAGGGCTTTTTCTAGCATTGATTTCAGTAACCGGTCATACTCACTTAATTTTTGGCTACTGTAAGATGGTGAACACCTCAGAAAGTAGGTTAACCTGGGGAGGGACAGACATCTGGTGATGAGGTAGAGTGCATCATGAGCATCAATATCCTCAATCCTCCCATCCATCCTCTTAAGGTCGGCGATTTTCTTATCAAGGACCTCATCGATGGCTTTCAACCCCAGGGAAGCTCCTAGGAGTGTGCTGTCTTCAGGTTTAGTTTTATGGATATTTGGCAGAAGACCCTCTATTCTTTCTACGATGCCCTGGTTGGAACATATTATTTCACATTTAGAAGGGTTCAGGGTGAGGCCTAAAACTGCACCTTGCTCCTGGATTTTTCTGATGTCCTCCAGGAGGGAGTCTTGGGAACCAGCTAGGGTACCATCATCCAAGAACCAGATGTTAAGCTCGCTGGACAGGACCTCTGTGACTTGTTTGATGACTAAGCAGAAAAGGAGAGGAGCAAGGGGGTCACCCTGTTGGACGCCTTCTCGCGAGTCAATTTCATGTTCGCCAAAAAGTAGCTTAAGATCCATACTGTAGCATGAATGTACAAAAGGGTAGAGGGAAGAAAAAAGACTATGAACCGCACGGAGTACAGCATCCCTCCACACCAAACTGAAGGCATTTTTGAAATCTAGCTTGATAAAGGCCTTTTCGTCTGTGATGTTGGCGATGAAGGCTCGAGCTGCACGGGCTGCCGCCTCACAGCCTTGTGGAATGCCAAACCCGAGCTGTTTTGGCTTCAGCATGTTGGCCGCTGCATCACTAACTGTTCTTGCAGCTGCCTTTGCGACGAGACGCCGAAGAGAATTGCCCAATTATATATATTATATATATATATACATATATATATATATATATATATATATATATATATATATATATATATATATATATATATATATATATATTATATATATAAATTATATATATATATATATATATATATATATATATATATATATTATATATATATATATATATATATATATATATATATATATATATATATTATATATATAAATTATACATATATATATATATATATATATATATATATATATATATATATATATATATGTATGTATATATATATATATATATATATATATATATATATATATATATATATATATATATATATATATATATATATATATATTAGTATATTTTGGTAGCAGTCTTTCCTGTAGACATATATTATTAAATATGACCGAAAAAGTAAGATTAATAATTAGTCACTTCTGGGGTGTGAGTTTTCAGTTGTATATAGTCCTGGGGACCATTCAGGCTTGTTTGCATTTGTGTTCCTCACGTGTGCCCCAAAGAATGAGGTGATTTGATAAAATGCTATGCCCAAGATTACCATCCGAGTGCCGGCGGGGAAGTGGTTCATATAGCCTCGGCTATCACTTCCTTATGTCCGGTCGTGATGGTCAAGCGGATTAAGGCGTCCCTGTACATACCAGTTGTGGGAGTATGGGTTCGAGTCACTTCTGGGGTGTGAGTTTTCAGTTGTATATAGTCCTGGGGACCATTCAGGCTTGTTTGCATATATATATATATATATATATATATATATATATATATATATATATAGAATAGGCATCCTTCAGTCTCGGAAGACTATAGAGTTGTGCCCTAGTTGTCAATCCTGGTGCAGCGTCTGGTGTGACTGATGAGGCCAATCCGAGAGTGGCAGTCCATCCCAAACCGAGCACAAACGAAGTCCGATTCTGGTCTGTCTTCCTGGCTACCGGCTTTCCTTCTCTGTCTCTTTGCCTCCGATTCCTTGGCAAGTGACTCCTCGAACTTGGAGAGACCTCTTTGAGCAGACTGCCTCCAGGCTGAACGGTCTGCAGCCAGTGTCTCCCATATAGCAAGATCGACGTCCATGGCTTTCAGGTCCCTCTTGCATACGTCTTTGTACCGTAGCTGGGACTTGCCTGTTGGACGACAAAACAGCAGCATATGTATTGATTCCTACCCAAGATTACATGAACAAAATTAGCGACATCCTTAGTGACGACTCCAAATTTCAACAAATCACGAGGAACACCGTAGAAGACCTTAAGCGGAAAGTAAACAAAACAATTACAGCAATCAACGCAAAGAAAGGTAGTGTGCATTTCAATAAACTTCAAGGCGACTATGGCTTAGGATATGCCTACGACAATGTTAAGACGCATAAACCAGGTAACCCACTATGCCCTATAATCAGCCAAATACCAACCCCAACTTATCACCTGGCAAAGAAACTCAATGAACTCCTAACTCCATACACTCCAAGTAAGTTTAGTCTACAATCATCAGCAGATTTCCTAGAATTGATCAAATCTACCCAGCCCGATGGTATCATCGCTTCCGTGGACGTTGAATCCCTATTTACCAACGTCCCAGTCGACACAACCATAGGAATGATACTGGACAGAGTATACAGAGACGAGAGCACCCCCAAATTAGACATACCTGAGCCACACTTGAAAAGACTTCTCGAAGCATGTACAAAGGAAGCCCCTTTCATCAGTCCACAAGGAGACATGTATTTACAAATAGACGGAGTAGCAATGGGCTTCCCCTTAGGAGTTTTATTTGCTAATTTTTATATGGGAAACATCGAAAACAGGGTCTTCAGCAGCAGACAAAAACCAACTGTATACTGCCGTTATGTAGATGACATATTCGTAATAGTAAAAGACTCAGATGAACTAATTGACCTAAAAAGACACCTAGAGAGAGAGTCAGTACTCCGATTTACACATGAAAATAGTGAAAATAACAGTCTGCCACTCCTGGATGTACTAATAACAAAAACAGGAACCTCTTTAAGCACCAACGTATATACCAAACCCACCAACATAGGATTATGCCTGAACGGTAGAAGTGAGTGCCCCCAAAGATACAAAGCCAGTGTTCTCAATGCTTATATTCGTCGAGCGCTTACCCACTGCTCTGAATGGAGCAACGTGAGTAGAGAGTTTGAAAGAGTAACTCAGGTATTGGTGAACAACGGATATAGCAACTAAACGCTGCTATAAGAATAAACGCTGCTATAAGAAGACACTTGGACCGTTGGTACAATTCAGAACCTAGAACAGAAACCACAACACCCCCAATAAAATTATATTACAAATCAACCATGCACAGTGAACATATAAAAGAGGAAAGAATAATGAAAGAAATAATCCGTAAAGGAGTAAAAAGCACTACTCCTAATCAAAACATAAACCTGATAATATTCTACAAAACCAAGAAGACTTCCGAACTCCTTATCAAAAACAGCCCGAAGCCGACGGAGAACCCTCTACAGCAGTCAAGCGTTGTATACATGTACACTTGCCCCCACGAAGGATGTAACCTTCATAGTAAGTACATAGGTATGACGTCGACCAAGTTGACGAGGCGTTTGACATGCCATCTTCAATCTGGTGCCCCTAGGAATCACATGAGACAAGCCCATGACATTACTCTAACCAGAGAAATGTTGAACAAGAATACCTGCATAATAGACAAAACCCAAGATGCAAGAAGATTACAAATTCTTGAGGCAATTCACATAAGAATAGAGCGACCTACCATGAACACCCAAATCACGGAACTATTTACTCTATCCACCATGAGAGTAAGGACAAGACAAGAACATATCGATGCCAACACAGAAGACAATGTCCAACATAATAGGCCAATTACACTGGATTAATCTTTGTGTTTAGATAGGAGCTGCCTCGTATGGGCCAATAAGCCTTCTGCAGCCTCTATGTTTCACCTCACATTTATCCCTTATGTATCCCCCCATGTTTTCACCTTTATTGAATTATCACCTGACCCAGTGCGGGTATAAAATCAACTAGTATTGTAAGATTTGTTCACTTGAGAATGAACCATGGAGGTTCGAAACGTTGTGCAAATTATATAAATAAGTGTAATACACTCTATAGTAAATCACTTCTTTTCTTCACCTCAAAAGTACGAAAATGAGTTTTAGAGAACTCCTATTTCAATTAAGCCCTGATGCTAAGAAAATAGTTAGAGGGATAGAAGCCCTAAACCAGAAAATAATAAACACAGAATATGCGGTCATATTCAATGAAACATATATATATATATATATATATATGTATATATATATATATATATATATATATATATATATATATATGTATATATATATATATATATATATATATATATATATATATATATATATATATATATATATAAAATTCGTGTTAGAATTATTGATCTTACTTTTTCGATCGTATATATATATATATATATATATATATATATGTCGTACCTAGTAGCCAGAACTCACTTCTCAGCCTACTATTCAAGGCCCGATTTGCCTAATAAGCCAAGTTTTCCTGAATTAATATATTTACTATAATTTTTTTCTTATGAAATGATAAAGCAACCCTTTTCTCTATGTATGAGGTCAATTTTTTTTTATTAGAGTTAAAATTAACGTAGATATATGACCGAACCTAACCAACCCTACCTAACCTAACCTAACCTATATTTATAGGTAAGGTTAGGTTAGGTAGCCAAAAAAAGCTAGGTTAGGTTAGGTTAGGTAGGTTAGGTAGACGAAAAAACATTAATTCATGAAAACTTGGCTTATTAGGCAAATCGGGCCTTGAATAGTAGGCTGAGAAGTGCGTTCTGGCTATTAGGTACGACATATATATATATATATATATATATATATATATATATATATATATATATATATATATATATATATATATATATATATATATATATATATATATGTCGTACCTAATAGCCAGAACGCACTTCTCAGCCTACCATGCAAGGCCCGATTTGCCTAATAAGCCAAGTTTTCATGAATTAATAGCTTTTCGACTACCTAACCTACCTAACCTAACCTAACCTAACTTTTTCGGCTACCTAACCTAACCTAACCTATAAAGATAGGTTAGGTTAGGTTAGGTAGGGTTGGTTAGGTTCGGTCATATATCTACGTTAATTTTAACTCCAATAAAAAAAAATTGACCTCATACATAATGAAATGGGTAGCTTTATCATTTAATAAGAAAAAAAATTGAGAAAATATATTTATTCATGAAAACTTGGCTTATTAGGCAAATCGGGCCTTGCATAGTAGGCTGAGAAGTGCGTTCTGGCTACTAGGTACGACATATATATATATAAATATATATATATATATATATATATATATATATATATATATATATATATATATATATATATATATATATATATGTCGTACCTAGTAGCCAGAACGCACTTGTCAGCCTACTATGCAAGGCCCGCTTTGCCTAATAACCCAAGTTTTCATGAATTAATTGTTTTTTGACTACCTAACCTACCTAACCTAACTTTTTCGGCTACCTAACCTAACCTAACCTATAAAGATATGTTAGGTTAGGTTAGGTAGCGTTGGTTAGGTTCGGTCATATATCTACGTTAATTTGAACTCCAATAAAAAAAAATTGACCTCATACATAATGAAATAGGTAGCTTTATCATTTCATAAGAAAAAAATTAAAGAAAATATATTAATTCAGGAAAACTTGTCTTATTAGGCAAATCGGGCTTTGCATAGTAGACTGAGAAGTGCGTTCTGGCTACTAGGTACGACATATATATATATATATATATATATATATATATATATATATATATATATATATATATATATATATATATATATATATATATATATATATATATATATATTTATACATATATATATATATGTCGTACCTAGTAGCCAGAACGCACTTCTCAGCCTACTATGCAAGGCCCGATTTGCCTAATAAGCCAAGTTTTCATGAATTAATTGTTTTTCGACTACCTAACCTACCTAACCTAACCTAACCTAACTTTTTCGGCTACCTAACCAAACCTAACCTATAAAGATAGGTTAGGTTAGGTAGGGTTGGTTAGGTTCGGTCATATATCTACTTTAATTTTAACTCCAATAAAAAAAATTGACCTCATAAATAATGAAATGGGTAGCTTTATCCTTTCATAAGAAAAAAATTAGAAAAAATATATTAATTCAGGAAAACTTGGCTTATTAGGCAAATCGGGCCTTGAATAGTAGGCCAAAAAGTGAGTTCTGGCTACTAGGTACGACATATATATATATATATATATATATATATATATATATATATATATATATATATATATATATATATATATATATATATATATATATATATATATATATATATATATATATATGTCGTACCTAGTAGCCAGAACGCACTTTTCAGCCTACTATGCAAGGCCCGATTTGCCTAATAAGCCAAGTTTTCATGAATTAATTGTTTTTCGACTACCTAACCTACCTAACCTAACCTAACCTAACTTTTTTGGCTACCTAACCTAACCTATAAAGATAGGTTAGGTTAGGTTAGGTAGGGTTGGTTAGGTTCGGTCATATATCTACGTTAATTTAAACTCCAATAAAAAAAATTTGACCTCATACATAATAAAATGGGTAGTTTTATCATTTCATAAGAAAAAAATTAGAGAAAATATATTAATTCAGGAAAACTTGGCTTATTAGGCAAATCGGGCCTTGCATAGTTGGCTGAGAAGTGAGTTCTGGCTACTAGGTACGACATATATATATATATATATATATATATATATATATATATATATATATATATATATATGTTGTACCTAGTTGCCAGAACGCACTTCTCAGCCTACTATGCAAGGCCCAATTTGCATAATAAGCCAAGTTTTCATGAATTAATTGTTTTTCGACTACCTAACCTACCTAACCTAACCAAACTTAACTTTCTCGGCTACCTAACCTAACCTATAAAGATAGGTTAGGTTAGGTTAGGTAGGGTTGGTTAGGTTCGGCCATATATCTACGTTAATTTTAACTCCAATAAAAAAAAATTGACCTCATACATAATGAAATGGGTAGCTTTATCATTTCATTAGAAAAAAATTAGAGAATATATAATAATCTAGGAAAACTTGGCTTATTAGGCAAATCGGGCCTTGCATAGTAGGCCGAGTACGACGTTCTGGCTACTAGGTACGACACATATATATATATATATATATATATATATATATATATATATATATATATATATATATATATATATATATATATATATATATATACATATATATATATGTCGTACCTAGTAGCCAGAACTCACTTCTCAGCCTACTATGCAAGGCCCAATTTGCCTAATAAGCCAAGTTTTCATGAATTAATTGTTTTTCGACTACCTAACCTACCTAACCTAACCTAACCTAACTTTTTCAGCTACCTAACCTAACCTAACCTATAGATATAGGTTAGGTTAGGTTAGGTAGGGTTGGTTAGGTTCGGTCATATATCTACATTAATTTTAAGTCCAATGAAAAGAAATTGACTTCATACATAATGAAATGGGTAGCTTTATCATTTCATAAGAAAAAAATTAGAGAAATTATATTAATTCAGGAAAACTTGGCTTATTAGGCAAATCGGGCCTTGCATAGTAGGCTGAGAAGTGTGTTCTGGCTACTAGGTACGACATATATATATATATACCATGGGTCTCGTTCTTAGCCCCTCCAAGTGCGAAATTATTGCATCTAGTGAAGTAATCATTAGAGCAGTGAAATCAGTTCTACCAGAAGCCTCAGTCGTTAAACCTACCGACAGCACACTACTCGGAGCACCTCTGGGCCACAATGCCATTGCTGCAGTCCTTGACGAAAAGTTTAGAGACCTAAAGAGGATGGAAGAGAGAATTGGGGACTTGGACTCCCACGATGCCCTCTACCTTCTCACAAAGTGCCTTACCCTGCCCAGGCTAACATACTTCTTAAGGTGTGCACCAACTTTTGGCAATCCACTTCTAAATCAATATGATGAGCTCCTCAGGTCAATATTCAGGAAGGCGCTCAACCTAGATTTAGATGACAGTCAGTGGGACCAAGCAACACTACCAGTGAGATTTGGAGGGATAGGCATACGAAAGGCAACTGAGGTAGCACTTCCAGCATTCTTATCCTCATGTACAGCAGCCAACGAATTGGTAGGGCAGATCCTACCAGAGCGTATGAGAGAGACAGCGGGAACTCATGATCAAACGTTCATCGAAGCAGCCAGACAATGGGACACCATTGCACACCCTCAACCCCGACCACAAGTCCCAAAAGACCACAAGCAGGCCCACTGGGATAGCCCCATAATGGAAAAGACTGTCACAGCAATGATTGACAACGCTGATGCTGAAAACAAAGCCCGCCTCCTAGCGGTAACAGCACCCCACGCCGGGGATTTTTTATTTGCTGTGCCCAATGCAGCCCTGGGAACTCGCCTCAGTCATGACGCTCTCCGCATTGGAGTTGCCCTTCGCCTTGCCGCCCCCATCCTCACCGAACATAGGTGCATCTGCGGAACTGTGATGGCAGACCAATATGGTCGTCATGGTCTGGTATGTCGTAAATCACAGGGTAAAATTGCAAGACATGAAGAAGTCAACGACATCATCAAGAGGAGCCTCACCACAGCCCGCTGCCCGGCACAAAGAGAACCACACTTATCCAGACCTAACGACCCTCAGAAGCGCCCTGATGGGGTCACCTTGCTACCTTGGAAGGATGGTAAGCAAGTGGTATGGGACTACACGTGCGCTGCCACACTGGCCAGTACCTACCTCCACTACAGCACACGTGAAAGCGGTGGTGCTGCTTCTTTCAGGGAATCGCAGAAAATTATTAAATACAGAGGTCTAGCACACTGCTACAGCTTTGTTCCGATCGGCTCGGAGACCCTCGGTTCGTGGGGAAAATGTGCATTGAAGTTCCTGAAGGAATTGGGGGACAAATTGATCAGCGCTACAAAAGACCAGAGAGCAAAAAGTTTCTTGTTCCAGCGCCTCAGTGTTGCGATTCAGAGGGGAAATGCCTGTTGCGTCTTGGGCACTAGTCCAACTTCAGAGGAATTCGAAGAAGTGTTTGACTTGCAACAATGATCGAACCCGTCTGTGACATTCATCAATGTTTCCCATTGTTGTGTTCTTCAAGAGATCCATAACCTTTAAGCACCTTTCTGCATTATTATTTTTTTATCAACCCATGTATATCTTGTAACCATCAAATATATATACATATATATATATATATATATATATATATATATATATATATATATATATATATATATATATATATATGTCGTACCTAGTAGCCAGAACTCACTTCTCAGCCTACTATGCAAGGCCCGATTTGCCTAATAAGCCAAGTTTTCATGAATTAATGTTTTTTCGTCTACCTAACCTACCTAACCTAACCTAACCTAGCTTTTTTTGGCTACCTAACCTAACCTTACCTATATATATAGGTTAGGTTAGGTTAGGTAGGGTTGGTTAGGTTCGGTCATATATCTACGTTAATTTTAACTCCAATAAAAAAAAATTGACCTCATACATAGTGAAAAGGGTAGCTTTATCATTTCATAAGAAAAAAATTATAGTAAATATATTAATTTAGGAAAACTTGGCTTATTAGGCAAATCGGGCCTTGAATAGTAGGCTGAGAAGTGAGTTCTGGCTACTAGGTACGACATATATATATATATATATATATGTCGTACCTAGTAGCCAGAACGCACTTCTCAGCCTACTATGCAAGGCCCGATTTGCCTAATAAGCTAAGTTTTCATGAATTAATTTTTTTTCGACAACCTAACCTAACCTAACTTTTTCGGCTACCTTACCTAACCTAACTTATAAAGATAGGTTAGGTTAGGTTAGGTAGGGTTGGTTAGGTTCGGTCATATATCTACATTAATTTTACCTCCAATAAAATAAAATTGACCTCATACAAAATGAAATGGGTAGCTTTATCAGTTCATAAGAAAAAAATTAGAGAAAATATATTAATTCAGGAAAACTTGGTTTATTAGGCAAATCGGGCCTTGCAAAGTAGGCTGAGAAGTGCGTTCTGGCTACTAGGAACGACATATATATATATATATATATATATATATATATATATATATATATATATATATATATATATATATATATATATATATATATATATATATATATATATATATATATATATATATATATATATATATATATATATATATATATATATGTCGTACCTAGTAGCCAGAACGCACTTCTCGGCCTACAATGCAAGGCCCGATTTGCCTAATAAGCCAAGTTTTCATGAATTAATTGTTTTTCGACTACCTAACCTACCTAACCTAGCCTAACCTAACTTTTTCGGCTACCTAACCTAACCTAACCTATAAAGATAGGTTAGGTTAGGTTAGGTAGGGTTGGTTAGGTTCGGTCATATATCTACGTTAATTTTAACTCAAATAAAACAAAATTGACCTCATACATAATGAAATGGGTAGCTTTATCATTTCATAAGAAAAAAATTAGAGAAAATATATTAATTCAGGAAAACTTGGCTTATTAGGCAAATCGGGTCTTGAATAGTAGGCCGAGAAGTGCATTCTGGCTACTAGGTACGACATATATATATATATATATATATGTCGTACCTAATAGCCAGAACGCACTTCTCAGCCTACTATTCAAGGCCTGATTTGCCTAATAAGCGAAGTTTTCATGAATTAATGTTTTTTCGTCTACCTAACCTACCTAACCTAACCTAACCTAGCTTTTTTTGGCTACCTAACCTAACCTTACCTATAAATATAGGTTAGGTTAGGTTAGGTAGGGTTGGTTAGGTTCGGTCATATATCTACGTTAATTTTAACTCCAATAAAAAAAATTGACCTCATACATAGAGAAAAGGGTTGGTTTATCATTTCATAAGAAAAAAATTATAGTAAATATATTAATTCAGGAAAACTTGGCTTATTAGGCAAATCGGGCCTTGAATAGTAGGATGAGAAGTGAGTTCTGGCTACTAGGTACGACATATATATATATATATATATATATATATATATATATATATATATATATATATATATATATATATATATATATATAATCACGTGTTTATTTTCGTGATATACACACATATTTATATATATATATATTTATATATATATATATATATATATATATATATATATATATATATATATATATGTCGTACCTAGTAGCCAGAACTCACTTCTATGCCTACTATGCAAGGCCCAATTTGCCTAATAAGCCAAGTTTTCATGAATTAATATATTTTCTTTATTTTTTTTCTTATGAAATGATAAAGCTACCCATTTCGTTATGTATGAGGTCAATATTTTTTTATTGGAGTTAAAATTAACGTAGATATATGACCGAACCTAACCAACCCTACCTAACCTAACCTAACCTATCTTTATAGGTTAGGTTAGGTTAGGTAGCTGAAAAGGTTAGGTTAGGTTAGGTTAGGTAGGTTAGGTAGTCGAAAAACAATTAATTCATGAAAACTTGGCTTATTAGGCAAATCGGGCCTTGCATAGTAGTCATAGAAGTGCGTTCTGGCTACTAGGTACGACATATATATATATATATATATATATATATGTCGTACCTAGTAGCCAGAACGCACTTCTCAGCCTACTATGCAAGGCCCGATTTGCCTAATAAGCCAAGTTTTCATGAATTAATTGTTTTTCGTCTACCTAACCTACCTAACCTAACCTAACGTAACTTTTTCGGCTACCTAACCTAACCTAACCTATAAAGATAGGATAGGTTAGGTTAGGTAGGGTTGGTTAGGTTCGGTCATATATCTACGTTAATTTTAACTCCAATAAAAAAAATTGACCTCATACATAATGAAATGGGTAGCTTTATCATTTCATAAGAAAAAAATTAGAGAAAATATATTAATTCAGGAAAACTTGGCTTATTAGGCAAATCGAGCCTTGCATAGTAGGCCAAAAAGTGCGTTCTGGCTACTAGGTACGACATATATATATATATATATATATATATATATATATATATATATATATATATATATATATATATATATATATATATATATATATATGTCGTACCTAGTAGCCAGAACTCACTTCTCAGCCTACTATTCAAGGCCCGATTTGCCTAATAAGCCAAGTTTTCCTGAATTAATATATTTACTATAATTTTTTTCTTATGAAATGATAAAGCTACCCTTTTCACTATGTATGAGGTCAATTTTTTTTTATTGGAGTTAAAATTAACGTAGATATATGACCGAACCTAACCAACCCTACCTAACCTAACCTATATATATAGGTAAGGTTAGGTTAGGTAGCCAAAAAAAGCTAGGTTAGGTTAGGTTAGGTAGGTTAGGTAGACGAAAAAACATTAATTCATGAAAACTTGGCTTATTAGGCAAATCGGGCCTTGCATAGTAGGCTGAGAAGTGAGTTCTGGCTACTAGGTACGACATATATATATATATATATATATATATATATATATATGTCGTACCTAATAGCCAGAACGCACTTCTCAGCCTACTATTCACGGCCCGATTTGCCTAATAAGCCAAGTTTTCATGAATTAATGTTTTTTCGTCTACCTAACCTACCTAACCTAACCTAACCTAGCTTTTTTTGGCTACCTAACCTAACCTTACCTATAAATATAGGTTAGGTTAGGTTAGGTAGGGTTGGTTAGGTTCGGTCATATATCTACGTTAATTTTAACTCCAATAAAAAGAAATTGACCTCATACATAGAGAAAAGGGTTGCTTTATCATTTCATAAGAAAAAAATTATAGTAAATATATTAATTCAGGAAAACTTGGCTTATTAGGCAAATCGGGCCTTGAATAGTAGGCTGAGAAGTGAGTTCTGGCTACTAGGTACGACATATATATATATATATATATATATATATATATATATATATATATATATATATATATATATATATATATATATATATATATATATATATATGTCGTACCTAGTAGCCAGAACGCACTTCTTAGCCTACTATGGAAGGCCCGATTTGCCTAATAAGCCAAGTTTTCCTGAATTAATACATTTTCTCTCATTTTTTTCTAATGACATGATAAAGCTACCCATTTCATTATGTATGAAGTCAATTTTTTGTTATTGGAGTTAAAATTAACGTAGATATATGACCGAACCTAACCAACCCTACCTAACCTAACCAAACCTATATTTATAGGTTAGGTTAGGTTAGGTTGCCGAAAAAGTTAGGTTAGGTTAGGTTAGGTAGGTTAGGTAGTCGAAAAACAATTAATTCATGAAAACTTGGCTTATTAGGCAAATCGGGCCTTGCATAGTAGGCTGAGAAGTGCGTTCTGGCTACTAGGTACGACATATATATATATATTTAAACCTAGAAAGGGTACATCCTCTAGTGCAAGTGTAGGGACCCATAGCGTCGGAGAAGAAAATAAAGAGTTCTCAGAGAAGACCTTGTGGATCCTCACTGAACACTTTGATATTTTCTTCTCCTACCACCCCTATTCTTTTGGTATATGTGTATATTTATCTAACTTTATTTGAAAATGTCATTACACAAAAAAGTTGCAATATTGATAACATTCATGGTACAAGGCTACTTGTCACAAGTTGTATAGCTCCTCCAGCTCCTCAGATGGCGGGCAGGCACCATTGATGCAGTGAGCATTTCCTCTCTGGATTGCCACACTAAGGCGTTGAAAAAGAAAACTGGCAGCTCTAGGGTCTCTAGTTGTTTCGATTAGCTTAGACTCCAACTCCTTCAAAAAGCTAGCAGCACTTTTACAGAAAAAAAATATAAATTTAGGCATCACTGATCTACACAAAACGCGCTTAATTAATATCGAGACAAATTGCATTAACACTAAGCTCAAACAAGCACTTCTAGACAATGCCAAGACAACAGACAAATGAAATTCCTCTAGATTCCTTCAAGAACACTCAGACCACATCAAAGCTGATTCTGGACTTCCACAGGGCCCTGGTTCAGCTAAAGCAGTGTCCATTCTTTATATAAATTACAGCCGTAACGCAGTATTTTCACTTATTCTATGCAGACGACGTCACTTAATTAATTAACTAATTGTTAGTAATTTTATTGACATCCTATCATAGGGAGCATAAGTTGAGGTAGAGTAATATCCGATAATAAAACCCAACAAAATATGTATTTTGAGTTAATTAACGAATAAACATTTTGTCTATTAAGTAATATTCGTTCTCTCACCCACATGTATGCCTGTCTCACCAACAACTATCATACAGGGGCCCAACACTTGACAAAAACCTGAGAATATACACAGGACAGCCTAGAAATATCCAAGAGCTGTTGCATCATTTGGTATATAACACAATGACGTTTTTAAATAAATAAAACAAATCACTCATGCGAAGCGGGCATATGCCCACTCCTCCATACGTTCCTCTTGCACCTAACACTAAAGGCTAACCAAATAAAACTGCAGGAAGCTCAGAACAACGTATTCGAAGGAACTGTGACCACGCACTGGTAAGATTTTAGCCTAAGTCTCCATGACACGAGCCAACCATTAACGTATATTAGAAAATAGTATTTGACACAAATTGATAGACTTACAACCCACTGTAGACACTACACCACTTTCCTCTACGACACTCAGACGAGCACGAAATAGTCATAACATGATACTTGTCCCACACAGCGCATAAGCTTGAATGTGTTTAAAAACTAGAGACAGCTCTGATATATAATTCAACAACACATACAACGCAAGGCGTTTTTATATTTAAATCCTTTTCATATCTTTGCGTTGGGAAGCGCCAGTAAGCGCCAGCAGCTCGGTTAAACCCAGGCATCAGTTACCACACTTAATACTCTCCATAGTCTACTCTTATCCTGTCCTCACATCCTCTCTCTCCCACTGTAAGAGTTGCTGGTCAGCAGGGCGTGTCTCCGGGAGCCCTTCACTCAGCACGGCCCCCAGTGGATCTCCTGTCACCAATACGAGCCCTTTGTGGGTACTGGCATGGGATTTCACTTCGTATATATCAGACGATCTAAGAATAATGTGGATTAAAATGTAAATTCAATTCAAAGTCTTCTCCAGCGAAAACCGTCAACTGGAGCCGCCGGGTGGGGACCAGCCTTAACACAGACCCCCCGTCACTGCTACTGTCTCCCCTCCTCCTTCCTCTGCCTAACCACCTTCATTAAGAACTCATCTTGATGATTTATCTTCTTATGCTATTTTTATTTTGCTGCTAATACTTATACTACCATGCCCAGAAGGTATGGCAGGATGTGCAGAATACCCCCATTGAAAAGCAGAGGTGCAACTGGTACTCAGAGAGAGAACTCATCAGAGTTCTCATCAGAGAGAATCACCATCAGAGGCCCGAGACTGTTCAACACGCTTCCTCTACACATAAGGGGTATAACTGGCCGACCCCTCACAGTGTTCAAGAGAGAACTTGACAAACACCTCCAAAGAACACCTGATCAACCAGGCTGTGACTCATACGTCAGGATGCGAGCAGCCGCGTCCAACAGCCTGGTTGATCAGTCCAGCAACCAGGAGGCCTGGTCGACGACCGGGCCGCGGGGACGCTAAGCCCCGGAAGCACCTCAAGGTAACCTCAAGGTACTTGTGAAAATGCTGAGGGCCCTGTTGGTAGAAAACTTTGGGGATCGAGAGTCTGCGCATCTGTCTCGCACCTTTGTAGCATGGTAAGGCCTATGTTAAAAGTTCAACAGGTGCTGAATTAGAAACTTTTATACTAAAGTTGATCTCCATAAATCAGTTAATTTGTATATAATTATAAATATTTTAACTTAATGTTCAGAGTTCTCCCCCATTTAAGCCTTCAACATAATGTTTAGAATGAACATTTGGTTCAGAGGAACCAACAAACTAAGCCAACAGGAAATTACTGATATTCCAGGCATTAAAGCAGAACCTGCTTTTGACATCTTCACAACCGGTGATGGTGCAATATTATTCATTTCAAATGAAGGTCTTTTGAACATCATCAAACTTGAAATACTGCCTGTACTACATCAAGCATATATCTTACCTATTTCTCTAAAATGATAGAAATGAATATGTTAGAAGATTCGTCTGCATGATACCTGGCAACTCATACATAATCTAAGAAACAATTAATTCAGATTGTAAATGGATTCATGTATATAGAACTATAGCGGGTACCCGGTGTTGCCAGGGTCTCTGTATGTCAGTCTTCCCTCTATCTAGTATCTATGAATCTACCTACCAAAATATAATATATATATATATATATATATATATATATATATATATATATATATATATATATATATATATATATATATATATATATATATATATATATATATATATGTCGTACCTAGTAGCCAGAACTCACTTTTTGGCCTACTATGCAAGGCCCGATTTGCCTAATAAGCCAAGTTTTCCTGAATTAATATATTTTTTTCTAATTTTTTTCTTATGAAATAATGAAGCTACCTATTTCATTATGTATGAGGTCAATTTTTTTTATTCGAGTTAAAATTAACATAGATATTTGACCGAACTCAACCAACCCTACCTAACCTAACCTAACCTATCTTTATAGGTTAGGTTTGGTTAGGTAGCCGAAAAAGTTAGGTTAGGTTAGGTTAGGTAGGTTAGGTAGTCAAAAAACAATTAATTCATGAAAACTTGGCTTATTAGGCAAATCGGGCCTTGCATAGTAGGCTGAGAAGTGCGTTCTGGCTACTAGGTACGACATATATATATATATATATATATATATATATATATATATATATATATATATTGTGACGGTAAAGCGTTGGTGTTCGGCTGTTTCAAAAGCTGGGGGCAGGGCCTCGTCACATAACAAAAAAAAAAGAGAAGATTGTCCTTTTGTCTGTGGTAAGGTAGACACACAAAACACAAAGTATAAACAATGAAATTTTATTTACTCTAGAAAACAAGATATGAATAAAGACAATCTCGTAAAATTCAAAACAAGTCAACAAATAAAACAACATGAATAATTACTGGCAGTGAAAATTTACTCTAAGATAAAAGTGCAGGTTATAGTGATATAAATAAAATCAAGTGAGGTGCTGAGAATACTGGCTTCAAGCTGCCACCTCCCTTAGTACACGACAGCCAGGGCTTAGTCTACTATAGAGAGATGTCAACTCCAAGGAGCACAGGGATATTCTGAGGAGACGGCGTGCTGCTGGCCCAGACGTCGACTCATGTAGTGGCGTGAGTGCAGGTGCGGCGACACACCAGCTAATCAGCAACAGGCAGGTGGAGAATGAGTAGTTTGCTGGTTGACGGCGGGCGGAAGCCGGTGTGTCTGGTTGTGCAAGGTACGCTTTGCTTCCTGGGCAAAACGTTTGGCGATACTGGTGGACGTATCTTCAATATAGTATCTTGTACTTGGATGACGTATATATGTAGGGAAGAGCAGGCTCAATCTCTCTTGAAAGAGATTATCGTCACAAAATATATATATATATATATATATATATATATATATATATATATATATATATATATATATATATATATATATATATATATATATATATATATATATATATATATATTAGTATATTTTGGTAGCAGTCTTTCCTGTAGACATATATTATTAAATATGACCGAAAAAGTAAGATTAATAATTCTAACATGAATTTTCTCAATCTTTCGTACATTACGCTTCACTGTTGGAGGTAAATCAAAAAGCACTTCTCCAAAATTCATTTTTATTTCTAGTCTGACGCGACACGGGCGCGTTTCGTAAAACTTATTACATTTTCAAAGACTTCACAAATACACAACTGATTAGAACTTGCGTTTCCCTGATTTTATATCTACATTTTGAGTGAGGTGGGAAGGGTGATGTGGCATTACATTTGAGTGAGGTGGGAAGGGTGATGTGGCATTAACACAAGACAGAACACTAGGGGATATTAATAGGGTATTAAAAGTATCAACACAAGACAGAACAGAAACAATGGGTATTGAATAGAAGTGTTTGTAGAAAGCCTATTGGTCCATATTTCTTGATGCTTCTATATTGGAGCGGAGTCTTGAGGTGGGTAGAATATAGTTGTGCAATAATTGGCTGTTGATTGCTGGTGTTGACTTCTTGATGTGTAGTGCCTCGCAAACGTCAAGCCGCCTGCTATCGCTGTATCTATCGATGATTTCTGTGTTGTTTACTAGGATTTCTCTGGCGATGGTTTGGTTATGGGAAGAGATTATATGTTCCTTAATGGAGCCCTGTTGTTTATGCATCGTTAAACGCCTAGAAAGAGATGTTGTTGTCTTGCCTATATACTGGGTTTTTTGGAGCTTACAGTCCCCAAGTGGGCATTTGAAGGCCTAGACGACGCTTAAGGCATAAACAGAACGCTTTAAAAGAGACTAACGTCGTCTATGCCTTCAAATGCCCACTTGGGGACTGTAAGCTCCAAAAAACCCAGTATATAGGCAAGACAACAACATCTCTTTCTAGGCGTTTAACGATGCATAAACAACAGGGCTCCATTAAGGAACATATAATCTCTTCCCATAACCAAACCATCGCCAGAGAAATCCTAGTAAACAACACAGAAATCATCGATAGATACAGCGATAGCAGGCGGCTTGACGTTTGCGAGGCACTACACATCAAGAAGTCAACACCATCAATCAACAGCCAATTATTGCACAACTATATTCTACCCACCTCAAGACTCCGCTCCAATATAGAAGCATCAAGAAATATGGACCAATAGGCTTTCTACAAACACTTCTATTCAATACCCATTGTTTCTGTTCTGTCTTGTGTTGATACTTTTAATACCCTATTAATATCCCCTAGTGTTCTGTCTTGTGTTAATGCCACATCACCCTTCCCACCTCACTCAAATGTAATGCCACATCACCCTTCCCACCTCACTCAAAATGTAGATATAAAATCAGGGAAACGCAAGTTCTAATCAGTTGTGTATTTGTGAAGTCTTTGAAAATGTAATAAGTTTTACGAAACGCGCCCGTGTCGCGTCAGACTAGAAATAAAAATGAATTTTGGAGAAGTGCTTTTTGATTTACCTCCAACAGTGAAGCGTAATGTACGAAAGATTGAGAAAATTCGTGTTAGAATTATTAATCTTACTTTTTCGGTCATATTTAATAATATATATATATATATATATATATATATATATATATATATATATATATATATATATATATATATATATATATATATATATATATATATATATATATATATATATATATATATATATATATATATTAGTATATTTTGGTAGCAGTCTTTCCTGTAGACATATATTATTAAATATGACCGAAAAAGTAAGATTAATAATTCTAACACGAATTTTCTCAATCTTTCGTACATTTCTTTTCACTGTTGGAGGTAATTCAAAAATCAGTTCTCCAAAATTCATTTTTATTTCTAGTCTGACGCGACACGAGCGCGTTTCGTAAAACTTATTACATTTTCAAAGACTTTAGTTTACAAATACACAACTGAATAGAACTTACACATCTCCGATTTTTGTTTATATCTACATTTGAGTGAGGTGGCATTAATAGGGTATTAATTTCGTCAACACAAGACAGAACAAGAGGTGGCATTAATAGGGTATTAATTTCATCAACACAAGACATAACACGAAACAATGGGTATTGAAATGGAAGTGATTGTAGAAAGCCTATTGGTTCATATTTCTTGATGCTTCTATATTGGAGCGGAGTCTTGAGGTGGGTAGAATATAGTTGTGCATTAATTGGCTGTTGATTGCTGGTGTTGACTTCTTAATGTGTAGTGCCTCGCAAACTTCAAGCCACCTGCTATCGCTGTATCTATCAATGATTTCTGTGTTGTTTACTAGGATTTCTCTGGCGATGGTTTGGTTGTGGGAAGAGATTATATGTTCCTTAATGGAGCCCTGTTGTTTATGCATCGTTAAACGCCTAGAAAGAGATGTTGTTGTCTTGCCTATATACGGTTTTTTTTGGAGCTTACAGTCCCCAAGTGGGCATTTGAAGGCATAGACGACGTTGGTCTTTTTTAAAGCGTTCTGCTTTGTGTCTGGAGAGTTTCTCATGAGTAGGCTGGCCGTTTTTCTGGTTTTATAGTAAATCGTCAGTTGTATCCTCTGATTTTTGTCTGTAGGGATAACGTTCCTATTAACAATATCTTTCAGGACCCTTTCCTCTGTTTTATGAGCTGTGGAAAAGAAGTTCCTGTAAAATAGTCTAATAGGGGGTATAGGTGTTGTGTTAGTTGTCTCTTCAGAGGTTGCATGGCGTTTCACTTTCCTTCTTATGATGTCTTCGACGAAACCATTGGAGAAGCCGTTGTTGACTTGGACCTGCCTTACCCTACAGAGTTCTTCGTCGACTTGCTTCCATTCTGGCTGTGTCGCATATGTCGACACGGTCGACATATGCGTTAACAACACTCCTCTTGTACCTGTCTGGGCAGTCGCTGTTGGCATTTAGGCACATTCCTATGTTCGTTTCCTTAGTGAAGACTGCAGTGTGGAAACCTCCGCTCTTTTCCATGACTGTTACATCTAGAAAGGGCAGCTTCCCATCCTTTTCCATCTCGTAAGTGAAACGCAGCACGGAACTCTGCTCAAATGCCTCCTTCAGCTCCTGCAGATGTCTGACATCAGGTACCTGTGTAAAAATGTCGTCAACATACCTGCAGTATATGGCCGGTTTCAAGTTCACGTCGACTAAGACTTTTTGCTCGATGGTACCCATGTAGAAGTTTGCAAACAGGACACCTAGGGGAGAACCCATGGCGACCCCATCTACTTGCTTATACATGTGCCCATCCGGGCTCAATGAGGGTGCCTCTTTAGTACAAGCTTGGAGTAGTTTCCTTAGAATATTTTCGGGTATGTCAAGAGGAGTACAGGCTGGATCACGATACACTCTGTCGGCTATAATCCCGATTGTCTCGTCCACAGGTACGTTGGTAAACAGCGATTCTACGTCCAACGAGGCTCTTATCCCTGTGGCCCGTGTGCCCCGCAGTAAGTCAACAAATTCCTTTGGAGACTTCAGGCTGAAGGCGCAAGGAACATAAGGAGTCAGCAGGCCGTTGAGTCGCTTCGCCAGTCTGTACGTGGGTGTACGTAAAAATGAATTTTGGAGAATTGATTTTTGAATTACCTCCAACAGTGAAAAGAAATGTATGGAAGATTGAGAAAATTCGTGTTAGAATTATTAATCTTACTTTTTCGGTCATATTTAATAATATATATATATATATATATATATATATATATATATATATATATATATATATATATATATATATATATATATATATATATATATATATATAACTGAAAACTCACACCCCAGAAGTGACTCGAACCCATACTCCCACAACTGGTATGTACAGGGACGCCTTAATCCGCTTGACCATCACGACCGGACAAAAGGAAGTGATAGCCGAGGCTATATGAACCACTTCCCCGCCGGCACTCGGATGGTAATCTTGGGCATAGCATTTTATCAAATCACCTCATTCTTTGGGGCACACGTGAGGAACACAAATGCAAACAAGCCTGAATGGTCCCCAGGACTATATACAACTGAAAACTCACACCCCAGAAGTGACTCGAACCCATACTCCCACAACTGGTATGTACAGGGACGCCTTAATCCGCTTGACCATCACGACCGGACAAAAGGAAGTGATAGCCGAGGCTATATGAACCACTTCCCCGCCGGCACTCGGATGGTAATCTTGGGCATAGCATTTTATCAAATCACCTCATTCTTTGGGGCACACGTGAGGAACACAAATGCAAACAAGCCTGAATGGTCCCCAGGACTATATACAACTGAAAACTCACACCCCAGAAGTGACTCGAACCCATACTCCCACAACTGGTATGTACAGGGACGCCTTAATCCGCTTGACCATCACGACCGGACAAAAGGAAGTGATAGCCGAGGCTATATGAACCACTTCCCCGCCGGCACTCGGATGGTAATCTTGGGCATTGGGTAATCCTGGGGACCATTCAGGCTTGTTTGCATATATATATATATATATATATATATATATATATATATATATTTATATATATATATATATATATATATATATATATATATATATATATATATATGTCGTACCTAGTAGCCAGAACGCACTTCTCAGCCTACTATGCAAGGCCCGATTTGCCTAATAAGCCAAGTTTTCTTGAATTAATATATTTTCTCTATTTTTTTTCTTATGAAATGATAAAGCTACCCATTTCATTATGTATGAGGTCAATTTTTTTTATTGGAGTTAAAATTAACGTAGATATATGACCGAACCTAACCAACCCTACCTAACCTAACCTAACCTATCTTTATAGGTTAGGTTAGGTTAGGTAGCCGAAAACGTTAGGTTAGGTTAGGTTAGGTAGGTTGGGTAGTCGAAAAAAAATTAATTCATGAAAACTTGGCTTATTAGGCAAATCGGGCCTTGCATAGTAGGCTAAAAAGTGCGTTCTGGCTACTAGGTACGACACACACACACACACACATACATATATATATATATATATGTCGTACCTAGTAGCCAGAACGCACTTCTCGGCCTACTATGCAAGTCCCAATTTGCCTAATAAGCCAAGTTTTCCTGAAATAATATATTTTCTCTAATGTTTTTCTTATGAAATGATAAAGCTACCTATTTCATTATGTATGAGGTCATTTTTTTTTTATTGGAATTAAAATTAACGTAGATATATGACCGAACCTAACCAACCCTACCTAACCTAACCTAACCAATCTTCATAGGTTATGTTAGGTTAGGTAGCCGAAAAAGTTAGGTTAGGTAAGGTTAGGTAGGTTAGGTAGTCGAAAAATAATTAATTCATGAAAACTTGGCTTATTAGGCAAATTGGGACTTGCATAGTAGGCCGAGAAGTGCGTTCTGGCTACTAGGTACGACATATATATATATATATGTATGTATATTTATATAACTGAAAACTCACACCCCAGAAGATACTCGAACCCATACTGCCAGGAGCACTATGCATCTGGCGTACAGGGCACCGAATCCACTCGATCATCACAACCGGTCAAAAGCTGATGGTGGCCGAGGCTATTAGCCCATCAGTCCGCCGGCACTCTGGTGGTAATCATGGGCATAGCATTTTATCAAATCACTTTATTCTTTGGGGCACACGTGAGGAACACATATGCAAATAAGCCTGAATGGTCCCCAGGCATACATGCAACTGAAAACTCACACCCCAGAAGTGACTCGAACTCATACTGCCAGGAGCACGATGCATATGACGTGCAGGGCACCTAATCCACTCGACCATCATGACCGGTCTAATGCTGATGGTAGCCGAGGCTACCAAGTAGCCTAGTAGCCCATTAATAGTTTTGCTGCACACCCACCCAACTGGGCGGCAGCTTTACAGTTATGTGCCTGCATTACCTACAGTAAGCAAATTTTGGATACTTCGCTAAGATTTCGGGCAGCATATCATTATGAATGAAGTGCTTACACATTTCTTGGGCACCATTGATGGTGTTAACTCTGAATTCCGCGATTTTTTAACATTCCCTGATATAATGATAACGTTCGTTACCCCTACAGGCAAAAATCAGAAATTACAATTAACGATTTACTTTAAAACCAACAAAACAGCCAATCTACTCATTAAGAACTCTCCAGAAACCAAGCATAACGTCTTTAAGGAAGCCAACATCGTCTATGCCTTCAAATGTTCACTTGGAGACTGTAAGCCCAAAGAACTCAGTATATAGGCACGAACACAACGTCTCTTTCTAGGCGATTAACAATGCATAAACAGCAGGGCTCCATCAAAGAACATATAATCTCTTCTCACAACCAGAACATCACCAAAGAAATCTTAACAAACAACACAGAAATCATCGATTGACACAGCGATAGCAGGAAGCTCGATATCTGTGAGGCACAACACATCAAAAAGTCAACACCCGCAATCAACAGCCAATTATTGCACAACTATTTTCTAGCCACTTCAAGACTCCGAACCAATATATAATCATCAAGAGGAAGTGGTGATGCTATGGGCCAATAAGCCTTCTGCAGTTACTTCCATTCTTATGTCTTAATACCGATTGGTTCGTGTTCTGTCTTCTGTGTAAATGTCAATCACTTCACCCAAAACTTTTATATCACCTCACCCAAATGCGAATATAAGTATGGATGTGTTTACAGGTTACACACTTCACTTCAGTCGCTGAGTGTAGCAGTACACAGTTACAGTCACTCCCTCAGTTACTCTTTTAGTACAGTGTAACCATGTCTCCCCAGGATATGACTTTCCTAACCATCCTTCTTGAATTATTAACGTCAGAAGGACACAGTTATATAGTAGCAAGAGCAAGGAAAATTGCTGAAGACGACCCAACCCTAAACGAAGCACCGTGGCAACTTGTAGGCAACGGAAAGGCAAACAAACGAAGAAGAACCGAAGAAACGTCCAAAGAAACCAAACTAGAAGCCAACCAGAACTCAAGAGCAGCACCCAAACCAATGCCAAGGACCATATTCAAGACCAAAAAACCAGTGGATGGTCCCACTTATGCTTTCATTGCCGCACTGGAAAAGAATAATCCAGGATCAGATCTTAGAGCCAAGCCCGACATTAGAGGTAGATATAACATATCCACAGCTAATCCGGATATAATCACAAACCTCAGGAACACAGAACACCTAGTGGAACTGAAACCAGAAGAAAAAATCACCAAAATGATAGTTCAAAATTTCCCGGTCGAAGTTCATGCAAACAGACTCCTAGAATGCCCAAATGTCACAACGGCGGAAAGATGCAAGCACAACAATATCGAAACAAGACAGGTTCTTGTAACAATAAAAGGACCTCGCATCAACACTCTGAGTGTTGGCATCTATGGTCAATTCAGGCTGAGACTGTACAACCCAGAACCCATGCGCTGTTACAGATATCAGCGCTTCGGCCACCACAAAGATGGCTGCAGAGGCCCGGAACGATGTGGTGTATGTAGCGAGCTCCATAATATCGACATATGCAAGAATCTGCACAAGGAAGGCAGACAAACGAAAGCAAAATGCCCGAACTGCGGGAATACACATCACGCCTGGAACAAACGATGTCCAGAAAGGGTAAAAAGAATACTAGCTTTCGGATCAACCCAGCAACCCAAAGTAACTACTTCGAGACCCCAATCGACCAGACCCTCGGTAAAAAGCCAGTGGTACACCCCTCGGCAAGTCCGAATAAATGAAGATCAGCAACAGTCTGGCGCGCCGGGTCCTTCTAGTCTGGGCAAGGACGGGGCCTCCAACAACTGGAGGGGGCAGGGGGGCGCTGCTCCACTGGGAGACAGCAACAGAATGGATCGGGGCGGCAGGGCGAACATGTCTGCCGTTGCCTCCGGGACCTCCCAGGCAGGAATGATGATCCCTGCATCATCGGGTGCCTCAGTGGCTGGATGTAGCAGGGGGCGCTTCGGCCCAACCAGGAGTCTCCTCACCCGCCAAGAAGACACAAACGGTCGGGAAAACCAGTACTATAAAAACCATGGACTCAATGATTCCACTATAAACGGAAAAATGGACAATCTCAAAATTATACAATGGAATATTCAAGGATTCAAAAGCAAAGCACAAACACTCAGAGCAGTGCTTCTCAAGGATAGCATTGATATTGTTCTACTCCAAGAAACCCTCACCAGGACTGGCAGATATATCAATATCCCAGGATATCAAGGATTCCACTGCCCTATGGCACAAGGTGGCACCAGAGGCATTTCAATTCTAGTAAGAAATCATATCAATGCCACGGCAATCACAGACCTGCTCAACTGTGGCGAGAACGTCGAAATTATGGGAGTTAAGCTCACTATGAGGAACTCAACGCTGTCCATTTTCAATGTATACAAGAGCCAGAGAGAACATGACATGGATCTCTCAACAATCTTTGAAATAGCAGTCACTGCACCTACTATCATCTCTGGTGACTTCAACGCTCATAGTGAATTACTTCTTGATTCACCAAGAACCGACGCCAACGGAAGACATATTGAACATCTTTTGGATGAAGTGCCAGAAATCAGTCTGCTTAATTCGATGGAACCAACCCACACTGGTGGGGGAAAGTTGGATCTCACGTTTGTTTCCACCAGTGTTTATGAGTTGTGTCATTGGTCAGTGGATCATGTTCTGACTAGTGACCACTTTGCTACAAAAACAGTTATTAATATAGCACTACCTCCTAGACCTCCAGCTATCGAGCCCGGATGGGACTTTATCAAAGCAGATTGGACGAAGTTTCAGGAAGCTCTCGAAACTTGGCACCAAAACTACACTCCTCCTGACAACACCGAAGAAATGGAAAAAGATTTAGTAAATGCAATACATCGAGCAGCAAATCACGCCATCCCCAAGAGGAAAACAATCACCTAACAACACAAGGACCATTGGTAATACTGTGATAGGATCAAAGAGCTACATAACAGACTAAATCGTGCACGAAAGAATTTCAGAAGAGATAGAACCAAAGCTAATCCAGGACTTCTTAGAGCTGTCCGAGATTATGTGCACGAAGAAACAGCAAAAATCAGAGAAGAAAAATGGCTCGAGTGGTGTGCCAAGCTAAATCAGCATACGTCCTTGGGCGACATCTGGAGGCAGATCAACAAGGCCAAAGGAAAATCGTCTCCTGCTCCGCCGCACCATGTTCATCCAGAGCAAGAAGCAGAAGGCTAGCAAATCTATTTGCTTCAAGAGCCAGTTCCACTCAACTTCCTCAAGCAACTCTGACTCACCAACAAAGACTTCAAGCAGCAAGATGGAAAAAAATAGATGATGCTTTAGCCTTACCTGACGAACTAGACCAACCTTTCAATCTAAAAGAACTCAGAAGTGCTACAAAGAAAACTAAAAATACAGCTCCAGGCAAGGACAAAATCACTTACAACATGCTAGCCAAGCTAGGAGAAAAGGGTGAAGAAGCCTTCTTGAAACTCATCAACAGAGAATGGGTGACAAGAACCCGACCACTCTCTTGGAACAGTGCAATTATAGTTCCCATTCCAAAACCTAAAGACCCAGGAAATCCAAGATCCATCTCATTAACAAGCTGTCTGGCTAAAACTGCAGAAAGAATCACCCTTAATCGAATTGAATGGAAAGCCAATCCACTACACCAAAATATGTTTGCTTACAGAAAAGGTGTTGGAACCACAGAATGTCTTACCTCCCTCCTGGATAAAATCAATGACAAACCTGGAATCCTTATTTTTCTAGACCTTGAAAAAGCCTTCGAGTTAGCCAGTGCTCCAGCTACACTGTGCTGCCTTGTGGATAAGGAAATCAAAGGACACGCTCTTGCTTTTGCCAAAGGAAGCCTGCTTAACCGAGAAGCTAAAGTCAAATTCCAAGGAAAAACATCGACCTCAAAGAGGCTGGAAAATGGAACTCTGCAGGGAGGAATACTAAGCCCCTTCCTCTTCAACTGTCTCATGGAACATTTCATGAAGCTCAAGCTACCAAAAGCCAAACTTCTTAACTATGCAGACGACTTTGTGGTCATCATCAATGGCAAAGGTGCAAGGAACCATGCACAAAAATGCCTAGATATTATCAGCAAGGAAGCGGAACGCATAGCTGTGAAAATAAACAGCAATGGCCGTTAAAATGAGAACTCAAGACATCAGACTGGCAATACAAGGACAAGAAATTGAGTGGGTTACCTCTTTTCAATACCTAGGAGTCATAACAGACAACCAGTTGAAATTCACTCAAGAAATTGAATATCTTCGGCAACGCTGTAAAGCCAGAAACTCAGCTTTGCGCTCTCTGACCAGTCTTAGAGAGGGTGCATCTCTACCAGTACTCAACATGTACTACGATCAAGCAGTTAGGTCACTCATCGACTATGCTGCTCCTGCTCTTACATCCCTCAGTGATAACCAATGGGAGAAACTGAAAGTGTCTCAAAATGATGCTCTGCGAACAATGCTTGGAGCACCTATATGGACGCGTAGAGAGAACCTTAGAATGGAAACAAATTTACCAGCATTAGAAAACAGGATGAAACAAAGGATAGCCACCATAATAGGAAAACTTACTGGAACAACCGCCAGGCTGTCAATCAAAGACAGCATACAGAGATCCTTTCAGAAAAACCTACAGTATAGAACAAGCTCATGGATGGATAATGTGGTCAAGATTTTAGAGAAAATGGACATGAAATGGACCATTAAAAACAAAGGGGAAGATAGGCCATATCTAACCTTTTGACAGCCTCCTCCATGGGATGAATCGACTCTAAAGATAATCATTGAAAGATTACCAGTTAAAAAATCAGCATGTGACCCGCAGAGGCTCAAGGAAGTAATAGAGCAAGAAATGGAAACTATCTCTAGACCCACAACGACTCACATCTTCACAGACGGATCAGTTGATCAAGAAAAAGGTTCTGCTGGGGCAGCAGTTCACACTACCAACCATGAAGCTTACTGGAGCATGAATAGTGGGTGCTTAACATTGCAAACAGAATTATATGTCCTGAAGGAGGCAATAAACTATACAATTGAGAATAATTTACATGATGTCATCATTCATACGGATTCTAAATCTTCGCTCCAGGCATTGTTATCCAGTCAGCACAGATAATATACAACTCCTCACAGAAATTCAACTTATAGGAAAAGATGCCCATAATCGAGGGCTGTCAATCACCCTAAATTGGATACCAAGTCACATTGGCATAAAGGGTAATGAAAAGGCAGACTCACTAGCAAAAACTGCCACTGCTCTACCTGTTGTACAGGTTCAAATCCCTCCAAGTTTCTCACAGAAAAAGGAGCAAATCAAGAAGAAAATATTCTCAACTATGAAAAGTCGCCACAGAGCCAAAGTAGCGGAAGGAAGATCCACTGCGATATGGTATGAACAAGCCACTGGTTACTCCTCTTTCAAGCCTGGCAAAAAGATATCCAGAGACATTGCAGTAGCCGTACACAGACTCAGACTTGGGTACAAGTGCTGCTGGGAGGTAATGAACCCAATAGTTAAAGAGTGTCACATCTGTGAAACTGAGGCAGAGGCGCCGCTATTGCACTACTTACTAGAATGTGAAGCTACTGAACCCCTGCGCATCAAACTCAACATTAATCCAACGACAGCAGTTGCATTAGATGCACATTCCACCGCGATTACAATGATTAGAAAAGCTGTTGAGGAATGGGACTCATTAGTGAGCATTCTGCATCTACATCCGCCACTAAGATAATGTTAATAAAACAAGATTAAAACCAGTGCAAAAAAAGCGACAAATAAGCAGGGAAAAAGGAGAAGTCCTCTCCTCCATTTTAAACTTAGACCTAAATATCACAGGAAAAAGGTTATCATGTATATCACCAAACTCAATTACGGGCTCACCATAGCCCGTGCTACATGGACACTCCGTCCTAAATAGTCAGCAGTCTCCGTGGTGTAGTGGTAAGACACTCGCCTGGCGTTCAGCGAGCGCTATGTCATGGGTTCGTATCCTGGCCGGGGAGGATTTACTGGGCGCAATTCCTTAACTGTAGCCTCTGTTTAACGCAACAGTAAAATGTGTACTTGGATGAAAAAACAATTCTTCGCGGCAGGGGATCGTATTCCAGGGACCATAGGATTAGGGACTTGCCCAATCACCTCGAAAAATCACCTCACCAAAAGAATGAGGTGATTTGGTAAAATGCTATGCCCAAGATTACTATCCGAGTGCCGGCGGTGGGGTGGTTCAAATAGCCTCGGCTATCACCTCATTTTGTCCGGTCGTGATGGTCAAGTGGATTAAGGCGTCTTGTACATACCAGTTGCGTTGCTCCTGGGAGTATGGGTTCGAGTCACTTCTGGGGTGTGAGTTTTCAGTCGCATATAGTCCTGGGGACCATTCAGGCTTGTTCGCATTTGTGTTCCTCACGTGTGCCCCAAAGAATGAGGTGATTTGGTGAAATGCTATGCCCAAGATTACCATCCGAGTTGCCGGCGGGGAAGTGGTTCAAATAGCTTTGGCTATCACTTCCTTTTGTCCGGCCGTGATGGTCAAGCGGATTAAGGCGCCCTGTAGTTATCAGTTGCGTTGCTTCTGGGAGTATGGGTTCGAGTCACTTCTGGGGTGTGAGTTTTCAGTCGCATATAGTCCTGGGGACCATTCAGGCTTGTTCACATTTGTGTTTCTCACGTGTGCCCCAAAGAATGAGGTGATTTGGTGAAATGCTATGCCCAAGATTACCATCCGAGTTGGCGGCGGGGAAGTGGTTCAAATAGCTTTGGCTATCACTTCCTTTTGTCCGGCCGTGATGGTCAAGCGGATTAAGGCGCCCTGTAGTTACCAGTTGCGTTGCTTCTGGGAGTATGGGTTCGAGTCACTTCTGGGGTGTGAATTTTCAGTCGCATATAGTCCTGGGGACCATTCAGGCTTGTTCGCATTTGTGTTTCTCACATGTGCCCCAAAGAATGAGGTGATTTGGTGAAATGCTATGCCCAAGATTACCATCCGAGTTGCCGGCGGGGAAGTGGTTCAAATAGCTTTGGCTATCACTTCCTTTTGTCCGGCCGTGATGGTCAAGGGGATTAAGGCACCCTGTAGTTACCAGTTGCGTTGCTTCTGGGAGTATGGGTTCGAGTCACTTCTGGGGTGTGAGTTTTCAGTCGCATATAGTCCTGGGGACCATTCAGGCTTGTTCGCATTTGTGTTCCTCATGTGTGCCCCAAAGAATGAGGTGATTTGGTGAAATGCTATGCCCAAGATTACCATCCAAGTTGCCGGCGGGGAAGTGGTTCAAATAGCTTTGGCTATCACTTCCTTTTGTCCGGCCGTGATGGTCAAGCGGATTAAGGCGCCCTGTAGTTACCAGTTGCGTTGCTTCTGGGAGTATGGGTTCGAGTCACTTCTGGGGTGTGAGTTTTCAGTCGCATATAGTCCTGGGGACCATTCAGGCTTGTTCGTATTTGTGTTCCTCACGTGTGCCCCAAAGAATGAGGTGATTTGGTGAAATGCTATGCCCAAGATTACCATCCGAGTTGCCAGCGGGGAAGTGGTTCAAATAGCTTTAGCTATCACTTCCTTTTGTCCGGCCGTGATGGTCAAGCGGATTAAGGCGCCCTGTAGTTACCAGTTGCATTGCTTCTGGGAGTATGGGTTCGAGTCACTACTGGGGTGTGAGTTTTCAGTCGCATATAGTCCTGGGGACCATTCAGGCTTGTTCGCATTTATGTTCCTCACGTGTGCCCCAAAGAATGAGGTGATTTGGTGAAATGCTATGCCCAAAATTACCATCCGAGTTGCCGGCGGGGAAGTGGTTCAAATAGCTTTGGCTATCACTTCCTTTTGTCCGGCCATGATGGTCAAGCGGATTAAGGCGCCCTGTACTTACCAGTTGCATTGCTTCTGGGAGTATGGGTTCGAGTCACTTCAGGGGTGTGAGTTTTCAGTCATATATATATATATATATATATATATATATATATATATATATATATATATATATATATATATATATGTCGTACCTAATAGCCAGAACGCACTTTTCAGCCTACTATGCAAGGCCCGATTTGCCTAATAAGCCAAGTTTTTATGAATTAATGTTTTTTCGACTACCTAACCTACCTAACCTAACCTAACCTACCTTTTTCGGCAACCTAACCCAACCTAACCTATGAAGATAGGTTAGGTTAGGTTAGGTAGGGTTGGTTAGGTTCGGTCATATATCTACGTTAATTTTAACTACAATAAAAAAAAATTGACCTCATACATAATGAAATGGGTAGCTTTATCATTTCATAAGAAAAAAAATAGAAAAAATATATTAATTCAGGAAAACTTGGCTTATTAGGCAAATCGGGCCTTGAATAGTAGGCCAAAAAGTGAGTTCTGGCTACTAGGTACGACATATATATATATATATATATATATATATATATATATATATATATATATATATATATATATATATATATATATATATATATATATATATATATATATATATATATATATATATTATTAAATATGACCGAAAAAGTAAGATTAATAATTCTAACACGAATTTTTTCAATCTTTCGTACATTTCTTTTCACTGTTGGAGGTAAATAAAAAATCAATTCTCCAAAATTCATTTTTATTTCCAGTCTGACGCGACACGGGCGCGTTTCGTAAAACTTATTACATTTTCAAAGACTTTAGTTCACAAATACACAACTGAATAGAACTTACGCATCTCCGATTTTATATCTACATTTGAGTGAGGTGGAAGGGGTGATGTGGCATTAACACAAGACAGAACAAGATGTGGCATTAATAGGGTATTAATTTCATCAACACAAGACAGAACAAGAGTATTAATAGGGTATTAATTTCATCAACACAAGACAGAACACGAACAATGGATATTGAATAGAAGTGTTTGTAGAAAGCCTATTGGTCCATATTTCTTGATGCTTCTATATTGGAGCGGAGTCTTGAGGTGGGTAGAATATAGTTGTGCAATAATTGGCTGTTGATTGCTGGTGTTGACTTCTTGATGTGTAGTGCCTCGCAAACGTCAAGCCGCCTGCTATCACTGTATCTATCGATGATTTCTGTGTTGTTTACTAGGATTTCTCTGGCGATGGTTTGGTTGTGGGAAGAGATTATATGTTCCTTAATGGAGCCCTGTTGCTTATGCATCGTTAAACGCCTAGAAAGAGATGTTGTTGTCTTGCCTATATACTGGGTTTTTTGGAGCTTACAGTCCCCAAGTGGGCATTTGAAGGCATAGACGACGTTAGTCTCTTTTAAAGCATTCTGGTTTGTGTATGGAGAGTTTCTCATGAGTAGGCTGGCCGTTTTTCTGGTTTTATAGTAAATCGTCAGTTGTATCCTCTGATTTTTGTCTGTAGGGATAACGTTTCTATTAACAATATCTTTCAGGACCCTTTCCTCCGTTTTATGAGCTGTGGAAAAGAAGTTCCTGTAAAATAGTCTAATAGGGGGTATAGGTGTTGTGTTAGTTGTCTCTTCAGAGGTTGCATGGCTTTTCACTTTCCTTCTTATGATGTCTTCGACGAAACCATTGGAGAAGCCATTATTGACTAGGACCTGCCTTACCCTACAGAGTTCTTCGTCGACTTGCTTCCATTCTGAGCTGTGGCTGAGAGCACGGTCGACATATGCGTTAACAACACTCCTCTTGTACCTGTCTGGGCAGTCGCTGTTGGCATTTAGGCACATTCCTATGTTTGTTTCCTTAGTGTAGACTGCAGTGTGGAAACCTCCGCCCTTTTCCATGACTGTTACATCTAGAAAGGGCAGCTTCCCATCCTTTTCCATCTCGTAAGTGAAACGCAGCACGGAACTCTGCTCAAATGCCTCCTTCAGCTCCTGCAGATGTCTGACATCAGGTACCTGTGTAAAAATGTCGTTAACATACCTGCAGTATATGGCCGGTTTCAAGTTCATGTCGACTAAGACTTTTTGCTCGATGGTACCCATGTAGAAGTTTGCAAACAGGACACCTAGGGGAGAACACATGGCGACCCCATCTACTTGCTTATACATGTGCCCATCCGGGCTCAAGAAGGGTGCCTCTTTAGTACAAGCTTGGAGTAGTTTCCTCAGAATATTTTCTGGTATGTCAAGAGGAGTACAGGCTGGATCACGATACACTCTGTCTGCTATCATTCCGATTGTCTCGTCCACAGGTACGTTGGTAAACAGCGATTCTACGTCCAACGAGGCTCTTATCCCTGTGGCCCGTGTGCCGCGCAGTAAGTCAACAAATTCCTTTGGAGACTTCAGGCTGAAGGCGCAAGGAACATAAGGAGTCAGCAGGCCGTTGAGTCGCTTCGCCAGTCTGTACGTGGGTGTGGGTATCTGGCTAATGATTGGCCGAAGTGGGATATATATATATATATATATATATATATATATATATATATATATATATATATATATATATATATATATATATATATATATATATATATATATATATATATATATATATATATATATATATATATATATATATATATATATATATATATATATATATTTAAGATAAATAGGAAAACCAGGGATATACTGAACATCTTGTTTCAGAATCTTTACTTTAAAATGCATAACGTTTCGAATACTTCTCGTATTCATCATCAGATCTAAAAGAAAAAACCGAAATCACAATCAAATAGCTGGTAAACAAAGAACTCATACTGAATATAATTGCCTATCAAAGAAAGGAAAATGCTTAAAAAACAAAACACTTAAGCGCACTTAAAGTGATCAATACAAATAAAACTTATTAACTGTCACATATATTAAAACTAATTTATATATATATATATATATATATATATATATATATATATATATATATATATATATATATATATATATATATATATATATATATATATATATATATATATATATATATATATATATTACGAATTAGAGGGAATGTTTAGGACCCCACCAATACAGTTTGTGTGTGCTTTTCTCCTACCATCCCCTTCCTTTTGTCTTTTTTTGTGGGTTATTATTTATTTAATGGTTACGAGACATACATGGTTGACACAAAAAGTGCTTAAAGGTTAAGGAACTATTGAAAAACACGACAATGGGAAACATAGATTAATGTCACAGACAGGCTTGATCATTGTTGCAAGTCAAACACTTCTTCAAATTTCTCGGAAGTTGCACTAGTGCCCTAGACGCAACAGGCATTCTCCCTCTGAATCCCAACACTGAGGCACTGGAACAAGAAACTTTTTGCTCTCTAGTCCTTTGTAGCGCCAATCAATTTGTCCCCCCAATTCCTTCAGCAACTTCAGTGCACATTTTCCCCACGAACCGAGGGTCTCCGAGCCGATCGGAACTAAGCTGTAGCAGTGTGCCAGACCTCTGTATTTGATAATTTTCTGCAATTCTCTGAAAGAAGCAATGCCACCCCCTTCACATGTGCTGTGGTGGAGGTAGCTACAGGCCAGTGTGGCAGCGGGCATGTACTCTCACACAACTTGCTTATCATCCTTCTAAGGAAGCAAGGTGGCCCAATCTGGGCGCTTCTGAGGGTCGTTGGGTCTGAATAAGTGTGGTTCTCTTTGTGCTGGGTAGTGGGCCGTGGCGAGGCTCCTCTTGATGATGTCGTTGACTTCTTCATGTCTTGCAATCTTACCCCGTAATTTACGACATACCAGACCATGATGACCATGTTGGTCTGCCATCGCAGTTCCGCAGATGCACCTATGTTTGGTGAGGATAGGGGCGGCAAGGCGAAGGGCAACTCCAATGCGGAGAGCGTCATGATTGAGGCGAGTTCCCAGGGCTGCATTGGGTACAGCAGATAAAAACTCCTCGGCATGGTGTGCTGTTACCGCTAAGAGGCGGGCTTTGTTTTCAGCATCTGAGTTTTCAGTCACTGTTGTGACATCTTTTTCATTATGGGGCTATCCCAATGGGCCTGCTTGTGGTCTTTTGGGGCTTGTGGTCGGGGTAGGGGTGTGAAATGGTTTTCCACTGTCTGGCCACGATTAACGTTTGCTTATGAGTTCTCGGTGTGTTTCTCATACGCTCAGGAAGGATCTGCCCTACTAATTCGTTGGCTGCTGTACATGAAGCTAAGAATGCTGGAAGTGCTAACTCAGTTGCCTTTCGTATGCCTATCCCTCAAAATCTCACTGGTAGTGTTGCTTGGTCCCACTGACTGTCATCTAAATCTAGATTGAGTGCCTTCCTGAATATTGACCTGAGGAGCTCACCATATTGATTTAGAAGTGGGTTTTCAAAAGTGGGTGTACACCTTAAAAAATATGTTAAACTGGGCAAGGTAAGGCATTTTGTGAGAAGGTGGAGGGTATCATGGGAGTTCAAGTCCCCTATTCTCTCTTCCATCCTGTTTAAGTCGTTAATTTTTTTGTCAAGGACTGCAGCAATAGCACTGTGGCCCCAGAGGTGCTCCAAGTAGTGTGCTGTCGGTGGGTCTAATGACTGAGGCTTCTGGTATAACTGATTTAACTGCACTAATGACTACCTCACTGTATGCAAAAATTTCGCACTTGGAGGGGTAGAGAACGAGACCCATGGCCTCCCTCCGTTTCTTCGCCAGCTGCGGGTCTTCCAGCAGGGAGTCTTGGGTGCCTGCCAGAGAGCCATCATCCTGAAACTAGATGTTGAGATCACTGGACAGTCTAGTTGGAATTTATCGAACCGCCATGCAAAAGAGGAAGGATGCAAGTGGGTCTCCCTGTTGAATTCCCTCTGTTGAGGTGACTTCGTGTTCGGCAAACAGGAGGGTTGAGTCTTTGCTGTAAAGTTGGCTCGTGCAGCATGGGCCGCTGCTTCACAGCCTTGGGGAACTCTAAACCCCAGCTGGTTGGGTTACAGCATGGTGGCTGCTTCCATTCGGATACTTCTGACAGCAGCCCTTGCAACTAGGCGGCGAAGGGTATTACCAACGGCAATGGGTCTGATCCCTCCCCCCTTCTTTTTCAGGGCACATACAGATGCACCAAAGAAGAAGGGTTTTATTTCATTAGGGATTAACCCGGTGAGGCAGTTGTTGACAAACTTTGTGATTTATGTCAGGAGCGCCTCTGCAGCTGGGCCATGAACAGGGTTCACCATTTCCTTGACATGTTGAGGTCTTAGCCCTGTGTAGCCTCCTGAGGAGCCCGGGGCAATGAAATGATAGCTTTATAAACCTCTGACTCTCGGATGACCAAAGGGTACTGGTCAGGGGGGGACCCAGACCTGCGGGGGAGGCCCCCTACGGCCCTGAGGTTTTTTTCCTCTCAGTGCTTGGGCTGTGGTTTCATCCCTGGGCATAATTTTTCACTTGTGATCAACCTGAGTGCTCCGACTATATTGCCCTCTTCAATTTTCTTGCTGACTTGAGTACCTAATTTTCTGTTGTCGCTGAGGGGTCTTACTTGGTTTGCAGTGGCGATGTTTGGTGTGTTTGGGGAGGCGGATTAGGTTGTCAGCCCTAGGAAATCCCTAATTGCTTTATTGATGGATGAAGCCAGTATCTTGCCTCCTCTGTCTGGTACACCTAAGCATGCGTTGCCAAAAAGTAACAGATTGTGCCAGGCTTTGATGGTATCTGGTTCATCAAGGTTATTTGACCCTCTGTTGACTTTTCCGATGAGGTCTGTGTATTTCCTGGCAGCAAATGGGCGATATACTTCTGGGATCTGGGTGAGTATCCTGGTTGACGTTGCTTTAATTGCTTTTAGCAGTTCGTGTGTTGCAATGTAATCTGTTGCAATGTGCACTGGTGCATCAGGTTCCTGAGTGCTGCCTCCTCCCACGGGAGGCCTCCTTGACCCGGGTACAGTCACTATGCTGGCGTATGACTCTGGAGACTGCGTTGATGCTGAAGTTGCCCCGCACAAACACTGCATGTGCCTCTCCTTTGGTTGGCGTCAGTAGGGGTGGGCTGGCTGGCAGCGGCCTCTTCTGCCATCCTTGTAAGTGGAGTGACTGTCATCTTGCACCGGAGTATTTGTCTCTCCCTCCTGGCTGGGGGGAACCTGGTAGTCCCCTATACCATGCGTCATGTCTAGACAGATGCCTGGGGTGGGTGGGCTCGTGGAGGTGGTGGGTGGGGGGTGGGGATGCACTAGAGGCGGCGCTGGTCCGGTAAGGGAGGAGGGGGAGGGGAAGGTGTGATCACCTGATAGTGGGAGGTGGGGGTGGGGGAGCGAAAGACACTAAACTCCCTGCAAAGGGGGGGGGTGGACACATTTCACACTTTGGGGAGGGTTTGGGTTGAAACCCAAACTTGGATAATTTCCTTTTATATCACTTAACACTGGTGAATAACACTTAAAACCTTCGTTTTCAATTCGGCTGTAGTGTCTTTCGTTACCCTTTGGAATGTAGTTTGGTCAGAGAGTATAACGTTCATTTACACCAGATATTCGTCTTTTTTAAGAATAACGTATATTGGTGACTTGTCACCTCTCCTGATGACTATCTCCTTGTTCTCACGAGAGCTCTTAGCTGCCGCTTTGAGTTCGGGGGACAGTATGGTGCTTCTGTAGTTACTTGCCCTAAAATCAAAATTACGTAATAACTTTGAGCTCTAATCAACCACTATAAAAACTTTTAGTCACCCCCACGATTTAGGCTACACACTCATACTTTCGCCCATCTCTCTGGTCTCCTACAAGATACCCTCCTTCTTTCATCCTCTCTTCCCTTCTCTCCCATTAGATAACCCTTTCACTTCCTTTACCATAAAATTCCACCTCTCTCTTCCTCTCACTCCTCTCCTCTCCCACAGTATCTTCCATCTCCTACTCTTAAACTAATCCTCTCCACGCTACCAAGATACCCCTTCTCCTCCTCTCATCTCTCTCCTCCTCCTCTCAGCCCTCTTCTCCTCTCACCCCTCTCCGCTCCTCCAAGATCCATCTCTCTCCTCTTCCCAAAGATCTCCCTCTGATCGTCTCCTAACTCTCCTACTGTGTGGGTCCTCCAACTGAAGCCTCAACATATGTGGGTCTTCCCATTGTAGCCTCCAAATGTGTGGGTTTTCCCACTGTCGCCTCTACATGTGTGGGTCCTTCCACTGTAGCCTCCACATGTGTGGGCCCTCCCACTGTAGCCTCCATATGTGCGGGTCCTTCCACAGTAGCCTCCACATGTGTGGGTCCTCCCACTGTAGCCTCCACATGTGTGGGCCCTCCCACTGTAGCCTCCATATGTGCGGGTCCTTCCACTGTTGCCTCCATATGTGTGGGTCCTCTCACTGTAGCCTCCACATGTGTGGGTCCTCCTACTATAGCCTCCACATGTGTGGGTCTTCATACAGTAGCCTCCACATGTGTGGGTCCTCCCACTGTAGTCTCCATATGTGCGGGTCCTCCCACTGTAGACTCCATATATGTGAGTCTTCCCACTGTAGCCTCCACATGTGTGGGTCCTCCCACTGTAGTCTCCATATGTGCGGGTCCTCCCACTGTAGCCTCCATATATGTGGGTCCTCCCACTGTTGTAGACTCCATGTGTGTGGGTCCTCCCACTGTAGTCTCCATATGTGCGGGTCCTCCCACTGTAGACTCCATATATGTGGGTCTTCCCACTGTAGCCTCCACAGGTGTGGGTCCTCACACTGTAGCCTCCACATGTGTGGGTCATCCCACTGAAGTCTCCATATATGTGAGTCCTCCCACTGTTGTAGACTCCATATGTGTGGGTCCTCCCACTGTTGTCTCTATATGTGTGGGTCCTCCCACTGTTGTCTCTATATGTGTGGGTCCTCCCACCGTAGCTGCAACATGTGTGGGTCATCCCACTGAAGTCTCCATATATGTGGGTCCTCCCACTGTTGTAGACTCCATATGTGTGGGTCCTCCCACTGTTGTCTCTATATGTGTGGGTCCTCCCACTGTAGTCTCCATATGTGTGGGTCCTCCCACTGTAGTCTCCATATGTGTGGGTCCTCCCACTATAGCCGCAACATGTGAGGGTCCTCCAAATGTAGCCTCCACATGTAGACACCTAGTTGTACTCACCTATTTGTGCTTGCGGGGGTTGAGCTCTGGTTCTTTGGTTCCGCCTCTCAACTGTCAATTAACTGGTGTACAGATTCCTGAGCCTACAGGGCTCTATCATATTTTCATTTGAAACCGTGTATGGAGTCAGCCTCCACAACATCACTGCCTAATGCATTCAACCTGTTAACTACTCAGACACTGAAAACGTTCTTTCTAACATCCCTGTGGCTCATTTGGGTACTCAGTTTTCACCTGTGTTCCCTCGTTCGCGTACCACCCGTGTTAAAAAGTTTATCCTTATTAACCCTGTCAATTCCTCTGAGAATTTTTAGGTGGTGATCATGTCTCCCCTTACTCTTCTGCCTTCCAGTCTCGTGAGGTGCATTTCACGCAGCCTATCCTCGTAACACATGCCCCTTAGTTCCGGGACTAACCTAGTGTCATACCTCTGAACTTTTTTGGCTTCGTCTTGTGCTTGACAGTGTACGGGCTCCATGCTGGGGCCGCATTCTCCAGAATTAGTCTTACATATGTGGCATACAAGGTTCTGAATGATACCTGACATAGGTTTCCTGAAGGCTGTTCTGATGTTAGCCAGCCTTGCGTATGCCGCAGATGTAATTATTTTTATGTGGGCTTCAGGAGACAGGTTTGGTGTGATATCAACTCCTATATCTTTCTCTCTGTCGGTTTCATGAAGTACTTCATCTCCCATTCGATATCCTGTGTCTGGCCTCCTGTTTCCACCGCCTAGTTTTATTACTTTGTTTATTACTCGGGGTTGAATCTTAGTAGCCATTTGTTGGACCATTCATTCAGTCTGTCTAGGTCATCTTGTAACCTACTATCTTCCTCTGTTTTAATCCTCCTCATAAATTTTGCATCATCAGCAAACAATGAGAGGAAAGGTTCTATACCCTCTGGGAGATCATTTACATTTATCAGAAACAGTATAGGTCCAAGTACTGAAACCCTGCGGGACTCCACTGGTGACGTCTCGCCAATCTGATACATCACGCTTCACAATGACTCGCTGTATTCTGTTTCTTAGATACTCCTTTATCAAATGGAGTTCCTCCCCTTTCACTCCTGCCTGCATCTCCAGCTTTTTCGCTAGCATGGTGGATCTATATGTGGATCTCCCCCTGCAGCTTCATGTGCGTGCATGTGGAGTTGTAGCCTCAACATTCTTTGGTATTCCCTATGTACCCTCAACACGTGTGAGTCGTCCCACAGTAGCCTCCATATGTGTGGTTGTCCCACTGTAGCCTCCATATATGTGGCTCTCCCACTGTAGCGTCCATGTGTCGCTGTACCACTATAGCCTCCACGCGTGAGGGTCCTCCCACTGTAGCCTCCACATGTGTGGGTCCTCCCTCAGTAGCCTCAACATGTGAGGGTCCTCCCACTGTAGCCTCCACATGTGTGGATCCTCCCACAGTAGCCTCAACATGTGTGGGTCCTCCCACAGTAGCCTCAACATGTGTGGGTTCCTCCCACAATAGCCTCAACATGTGTGGGTTCCTCCCACAGTAGCCTCCACATGTGTGGGTCCTCCCACTGTAGCCTCCACATGTGTGGGTCCTCCCTCAGTAGCCTCAACATGTGTGGGTCCTCCCTCAGTAGCCTCAACATGTGTGGGTCCTCCCACAGTAGCCTCAACATGTGTGGGTTCCTCCCACAGTAGCCTCAACATGTGTGGGTTCCTCCCACAGTAGCCTCCACATGTGTGGGTCCTCCCACTGTAGCCTCCACATGTGTGGGTCCTCCCTCAGTAGCCTCAACATGTGTGGGTCCTCCCACAGTAGCCTCAACATGTGTGGGTCCTCCCACAGTAGCCTCAACATGTGTGGGTCCTCCCACTGTAGCCTCAACATGTGTGGGTCCTCCCACTGTAGCCTCAACATGTGTGGGTCCTCCCACTACAGTGCACATGTTGTACACTATAGTACAACATGTACAACGTAGTAAAACACGTACACTATAGTGTACACTATAGTACAACCCTTATACTATAATACAACATGTACACTATAGTACAACACGTACACTATAGTGTACACTATGGTACAACAGGTACTCTTTAGTGCACTCTATGGTACAAAAGGTACACTATAGTACAACATGTACACTATAGTACAACACATACACTATAGTACAACAGGTACACAACAGTACAACATGTTCAGTATAGTGCAACACATACACTATTGTACAACACGTACACTAAAGTACAACACGTACACTATAGTACACTATAGAACAACATGTACACTATAATACAACACATATACTATAGTACAAAACGTACACAATAGTACAACACATACACAATTGTACAACTTTTAAACTATAGAACAACATGTACATTTTTGGACAGCATGTACACTTTTGGACAGCATGTACACTTTTGGACAGCATGTACACTTTTGGACAGCATGTACACTTTTGGACAGCATGTACACTTTTGGACAGCATGTACACTTTTGGACAGCATGTACACTTTTGGACAGCATGTACACTATAATACAACATGTACATTATAGTTCAACATGTACACTCTAGTACAACATGTAAACTATTGAACAACACGTATATTAAATTACAACACGTACACAATAGTACAACATGTACACTATAGTACACCACGTACACTACAGTACAACGTGTACATTATAGTACAACACATATACTATAGTACAACACGTACACTAAAGTATACAATAAAGGGGCCTGACAGCTGAGTGTACATTACTTCAGACTCGTAGTCCTGAGGTTCCGGGTTCGATCCCTGGTGGAGGTGGAAACCAATGGGCAAAGTTTCTTTCACGCTGATTCACCAGTTCACCTAGCAGTAAATAGGACCTGGTAGTTAGACAGCTGCTACATGATGCTTCCTTGTTGGGGGGGGGGGGGTATTTGTAACAGAAAGGAGGCCTGGTCGAGGACTGGACCACGGGGACGCTAATCCCCTAAATCATATCAAGATAACCTCAAGATAGTACAATAGTGTACACTATTGTGTACACTATGGTACAACACGTACACTATAGTACAACAGGTACTCTATAAGTATACAGTGTATACTTATACAACTTATACTTATACTTATTCAGTATATACTTAAACATTATAGTGTACACTGTGGTACAATAGATACATTAATGTGTACACTATGGAACAACTTTTTTAATATAGTTCACAATATCGAACAACAGGTACACTATAGTGATCATTTTGGTACATCAGGTATACTGTAGAGTACACTATGGTACAACAGGAACACTATAGTGTACATTGTGGACCAAAAGGTGCAATATAGTGTACAATAAGGTACAACACGTACACCATTGTGTACGCTATGGTACAACAGGTAAACTACAGTGTACACTATAGCTCAATAGGTACACTATATTGTTCGCTATGGTACAACATGTTCACTAATTTGTACACTATGGAACAACAGGATCACTATAGTGTACAGCATGGCACAACAGGTACACTTTAGTACAAGTGCACGATAGTGAACACATTGGCACAACATGTACACTATAGTACAATATATTCACAATAGTACAATACATATTTTTTTTTTTAGATATATACAAGAGTTGTTACATTCTTGTACAGCCACTAGTACGCGTAGCGTTTCGGGCAGGTCCCTGGAATACGATCCCCGCCGCGAAGAATCGTTGTTACAACCAAGTACACATTTTACTGTTGAGTTAAACAGAGGCTACAGTTAAGGATTTGCGCCCAGCAAATCCTCCCCGGCCAATATACGAACCCATGACAAAGCGCTCGCGGAACGCCAGGCGAGTGTCTTACCACTACACCACGGAGACTGGTCGGAGACGGAGTTATACTTTATAGTACAACACGTGCACTATAATGCAACATGTACACTATAGTACAACATGTACTCTATAGCTTAACACATACCCTATAGCACAACACGTGCACTATAGTGCAAAATATACTGTAGAGTACAAGTGTAACAGTATAATACATGTTCACTACAGTACAACGTACACTATAGTACCACATGTACACTATAGTACAACATGTACACTATAGTGTAATAAGTGCACCATAGTATAACACGTATATTATAGTACAACATGTTTACTATAGTACAACATGTACACTATAGTAAAACATGTACCCTATAGTAAAACATGTGCACTCTAGTACAACATGTACAATATAGTACAACACGTACATTATAGTACAACACGTACACTATAGTACAACATGTTCACTATAGTACAACACGTGCACTATAGTACAATATGTACACTATAGTATAAAACGTACACTATATTACAACATGTATACTATAGTACAACACATACACTATAGTACAACATGCAAACTATAGTACAACATATACACTATTGTGCTACAAATTCACTTCAGTACAACATGTACACTGTTGTGCAACAAGTACACTATAGTACAACACATGTACTATAGTACAACATGTACAATATAGTGCAACATGTACACTTTAGGACAGCATGTTCATTATAGTACAACATGTACATTATAGAACATCATGTACACTTTAGTAAAACATGTAAAGCATAGTACAACAAGTACACTAGTGTACACTTTGATATAACAAGTACACTATAGTGTACACAATGGTACAACAGAGACACTCCAGGATATACTCTGGTACAACAGGTACACTATAGTGAACACTATGGTAAAACAGGTACACTATAGTGTACACTATGGTACAACAGGTACACATTAGTGTACGCTATGGTACAATAGGTACACTATAGTGTACACTTTGGTCCAACAAGTACACTATAGTGTGCACTAGGGAACAACAGGTACGCTATAGTCGCTATAGTGTACACTATGTACAACAGGTACAATATAGTGTTCACTTTGGAGCATCAAGTACACTGTAGTGTACACTATGGTACAACAGGTACACTATAGTGTACACAAAGGATCAAAAGGTGCACTATAGTGTACAATATGGTTCAATACGTACACTATAGTGTACAATATAGTACAACAGGTACACTATAGTACAGCAGGTACACTATGGTACAACAGGTGCACTGTAGTGTACACTATGGTACAACATGTAACTAATGTGTACACTATGGAACAACAGGTTTACTGTAGTGCACAACATGGTACAACAGGCACACTTTTGTTCAAGTACACGACAGTGTACACACAATGGTACAACATGTACAATATAGTACAACATGTTCACTATAGTACAACACGTACAGTACAGTGTTTACAATTGTAAAACATTTACACTATAGTACAGTATGTACAATATAGTGTTCACTTTGGTATCACATGTTCACTATAGTGAAGCGAATGGTAAAACATGTATACTACAGTACAAACATGTACTCTGTAGTACTACACATACTTTATAGCACAACACGTGCACTATAGTGCAACATTTACTCTAGAGTACAAGTGATTCACTACATTACATGTTCACTATAGTTCAACACGTACACTATTGTACAACATGTACACTATAGTACAACACTTACTCTTTAGTACAACAAGTACACTATAGTACATGTACACTGTAATATATGTACACTGTAGTACAAGAAGCTAACTAAAATCCAACACTTACACTATAGTACAACAGGTGCACTACAGTACATGTACACTATAGTACAACATGTACACCATAAGGCATGTACACTATAGTACAACACATACACTATAGTTCAACAGGTACACTGTTGTGCAACATGTACACTATAGAACAACATGTGCACTAGAGTACAGCAATTACACTATTCTACAACATGTATACTATAGTACAACACGTGCAAACTAGTACAACTGGAACAATATTGTACATGTAAACTGTAGCACAGCACTTACACAATAGCATAACATGAGCTCTCAATGTTGTACCAAAGTGTAAGGTCATTATAATGACAGTATTCCAGTTGCACTATAATGAAGACGGTGATACTGAACGTTCTAGTGGTGATAATCACACTATGTCAAGGCAATAAATCACTATATTGCCTTGATAATCAAGGCAAATACAGTGCTTGTATTTTTCCTTATTTAATTTATTACCTAAGGGAAAGTATATATATATTTGGAAATTATTGCAAATGATTGTTAAGTTTAGTATGCATTTGAAGGACTAATGAAGGGTGTTTCTTGAAAACACCCTCGCAAAGGTATCAGGACAAATGTGAATTCATGTATGTGAAAGACCCGGACACCATCACTAACAATGTGCCTGCATCTGTGCCCAGCTCACATATTAGTCCTGCCCTGTGCCAAGCTCACATGTTAGTCCTGCTCTGTACCCAGCTCACATGTTAGTCCTGCTCTGTACCCAGCTCACATGCTAGTCCAGCCCTGTGCCCCGCTTACATGTTAGTCCTGCCCTGTGCCAAGCTCACATGTTAGTCCTGCTCTGTACCCAGCTCACATGTTAGTTCTGCTCTGTACCCAGCTCACATGTTAGTTCTGCTCTGTGCCCAGCTCACATGCTAGTCCAGCCCTGTGCCCCGCTTACATGTTAGTCCTGCCCTGTGCCCAACTCACATATTAGTAGTGCTCTGTGCCCAGCTCACATGTTAGTCCTGCTCTGTGCCCAGCTCACATGCTAGTCCAGCCCTGTGCCCCGCTTACATGTTAGTCCTGCCCTGTGCCCAGCTCACAAATTAGTAGTGCTCTGTGCCCAGCTCACATGTTAGTCCTGCCCTGTGCCCTGCTCACATGTTAGTCCTGCTCTGTGCCCAGCTCACATGCTAGTCCAGCCCTGTGCCCAGCTCACATGTTAGTTCTGCTCTGTGCCCAGCTCACATGCTAGTCCAGCCCTGTGCCCCGCTTACATGTTAGTCCTGCCCTGTGCCCAACTCACATATTAGTAGTGCTCTGTGCCCAGCTCACATGTTAGTCCTGCTCTGTGCCCAGCTCACATGCTAGTCCAGCCCTGTGCCCCGCTTACATGTTAGTCCTGCCCTGTGCCCAGCTCACATATTAGTAGTGCTCTGTGCCCAGCTCACATGTTAGTCCTGCCCTGTGCCCAGCTCACATATTAGTAGTGCTCTGTGCCCTGCTCACATGTTAGTCCTGCCCTGTGCCCTGCTCACATGTTAGTCCTGCCCTGTGCCCAGCTCACATGTTAGTCCTGCTCTGTGCCCAGCTCACATGTTAGTCCTGCTCTGTGCCCTGCTCACATGTTAGTCCTGCCCTGTGCCCAGCTCACATATTAGTAGTGCTCTGTGCCCAGCTCACATGTTAGTCCTGCCCTGTGCCCTGCTCACATGTTAGTCCTGCTCTGTGCCCAGCTCACATGTTAGTCCTGCCCTGTGCCCAGCTCACATGTTAGTCCTGCCCTGTGCCCAGCTCACATATTAGTAGTGCTCTGTGCCCAGCTCACATGTTAGTCCTGCCCTGTGCCCTGCTCACATGTTAGTCCTGCTCTGTGCCCAGCTCACATGTTAGTCCTGCCATGTGCCCAGCTCACATGTTAGTCCTGCTCTGTGCCCAGCTCACATGTTAGTCCTGCCCTGTGTCCAGCTCACATGTTAGTCCTGCCCTGTGCCCAGCTCACATGTTAGTCCTGCCCTGTGTCCAGCTCACATGTTAGTCCTGCCCTGTGCCCTGCTCACATGTTAGTCCTGCCATGTGTCCAGCTCACATGTTAGTCCTGCCATGTGCCCAGCTCACATGTTAGTCCTGCCCTGTGTCCAGCTCACATGTTAGTCCTGCCATGTGCCCAGCTCACATGTTAGTCCTGCCCTGTGTCCAGCTCACATGTTAGTCCTGCCATGTGCCCAGCTCACATGTTAGTCCTGCCATGTGCCCAGCTCACATGTTAGTTCTGCTCTGTGCCCAGCTCACATGCTAGTCCAGCCCTGTGCCCCGCTTACATGTTAGTCCTGCCCTGTGCCCAACTTACATATTAGTAGTGCTCTGTGCCCAGCTCACATGTTAGTCCTGCAATGTGCCCAGCTCACATGTTAGTCCTGCCCTCATTAAACTGAACAAGCACAAAAGTATTATAATGAAGGACTTCATGGCGTCACAGTCTCTGAAAACATGTCGTACGGCTGCTCATTTTCTTCTATGTTAATTGTTAATTGGTAATTAATCAAACTCGATTGATTAAAATACAAAAATTATTAATCAAATTTATTTATATGCATTTATTTGACAATAAGATGAAACAGTAGGATATGTAAGCAAGGGCTTGTAATGCGTGTGTGGCAGCGGGTGTGTGGCGTTGCTCCGTGGCCGGCAACGCCTCAGTTTTCACCACGAGAAGGTTGGCTACGGATGGCGTAAGTTATTATTATTATTATTATTATTATTATTATTATTATTATTATTATTATTATATTATCATTATTATTATTATTATTATTATTATTATTATTATTATTATTATTATTATTATTATTATCATTATTATTATTATTATTATTGTGTCGAGTAGTTTTATTGCGCCATGATTCAGTGTTGTTATCATGTGTCCAGTGTGGAAGACCTCAGTTAAGTCCAATACACAACTTTAATGTAGATAATGCAGCCATAAGGCTCGGGAAGAATACATTTGTAGGTAGTGTGACGGGACTAAGTAACTAAAGCGTATTCCCAGATAGTAGCCTCGTATGCTTATATACAAAACTTACTTTAGCCAAGGATGAGGGCACAGTTACCCGTCTAGTCACTGACCAGACCCAAGGTAAGGAACATGAAAAAAATGTAGCTCTAATGCTACTCAGGGAGACCTACCCAAGCAATTTAAACTAATGAAACTTGAGCTATAAATTTGTGACATGTTTGAATGTAAACAGCACATAATGCTATGTATATGACACATAATACAGTGTATGCAACCCATAATCCAATGTATACTGCAAATAATACCATGGATATTATACATAATACAATGTATACAGAACAGTACAATGTACCCAGCATAAAACAAAGTATACAAAACATAATACAGGGTACACAAGACAATGTATACTACGCATAATAGAATATATACTACACATAATACAATGTATACAACACATAATACAAAGTATACAACACATAATACGCTGTATTCACCACAATACAATGTTTACAACACATAATGTAATGTATACAACACATAATACAATGCATACATCATATAATAAAATGTATACAACACATTTCAATGTATATAACACAATGCAATATGTACAATACATAATACATTTAATACATCACATAATACAATGTATACAACACAACTTATTGTATACAAGACAATACAATGAATGCAATACATAATTCAATGTATACAGCACATAATACAATGTATTAATCACACAATACAATATATATAACACAATTCAATTAATACACCAAAATACATAGTATACAGAACAAAAGACAATGAATACAGCATATAATACAATGAATTCAACACAAAACAGTGCATATAGTACATAATAAAATGTATACAAAAATACAATGTATACAGCATGGAATATAATGTATTCAGCATGTAATACAATGTATACAACACGTAATAAAATGCATCAACACATAATACAATGTATAAAGCACATAATTCAATTTATACGGTGCATAATACAAGGTATACAAATCATTTCAATGTAAACAACACAATACAATGTGCACATTAATTAATACAATGTATACAGCACATAATACAATGTCTGCAGCAAATACAATAAATACAGTACATAATACAATGTATACAACACAATATAATCTTTACAACACCTTACAATGCATACATCACATGTTACAATGTATAAAACACATAATACATTGTATTCATCCCATAATACAATGTATACAGCATGTTATACAATATACACAACACAATACAATGAATACATCATATATTGCAAGGTATACATCACATAATATAGTGTAAACATAAAATATACAACGTATACAGAAAATAATACAATGCACACAATAATAGAACACACTTTTATGCATTCAACAGAATAGAATGTATACAATACACAATACAATGTATACATCACATAATACTATGCATACATTACACAATTAAATGTATTCATCACATAATTAAATGTATACATCCCATAATACAAGGTATTCAACACAATACAATGAATACATCACATAACGCAATGTATACAATACAATACAATATATGCAGCCCATAATTAAATAGATAAAGCACATAATACAATGTATTCAACATAAAATACAATGAATACAGCGCTTATGCAAAATTTTCTGCAAAGATTGGATGCACACAGTATATAAAACAGTGCATAGAGCAGATAATACAATGCATTAGCCATATATTGCAATGTATACAGCATATATGTCAATGTATTCAGCAGACAATGCAATGCCTGCAACACCTAAAATGCAAAGAGCATATATATTTCAATGAATGCAACACAAAATACAATGCATTCAGCACTTAATACCATGCATACAACATATAATACAATGTATACATCACAATACAATTCATGCAACACGTAATAGAATACATACATCACATAACAAAACACATTCAGCATATAATACAATGTATACAGCACATAACTCAATTCATACAGCATGTAATACAATGCAGACAGCACACAATACAATTCAAACAACATATAATAGAATGGAATATCACATAATAAAATACATTCAGCATATAATACAATGTATACAGCACATAATACAATTCATACAGCATATAATACAATGTATTCAGCACATAATACAATGTGTAGATTTATGAAATTTTCACTAAATAAAAATGACTTCAGTATAACAAAAGTGTCGGAAAAACCGACACCATTTACCAACATTTAATACAATATGCATGTAATATTGCTGCTGTTTTGTAATAACAAATTAACCCTAGAAATAGTGTCTTAATCACTCATAGAAAATAAGGCACAGTGGAAATTTCCTTCGGTAGAAAACGGAGATATCATTGCCACATGTCTTCATTAAATTCACCACCTAACATTGGAAATTCATCTTAATACAGCCGTCTTTGGCCAGTAAACATCATAAAAACATTTCACTTGAACCAACTTAATTTTCAGTACCAAACTAGAATAATTGTGAGCCTTCTATCTACTTCTTGATAAAACGCATCTGGAAAACAATGGAAGCGGTCAGTGGGAGAGGGCCAGAGTCAGTCCCCATTAATTAAACAACAGTCGCTGGGGCAAATCTAGCTCTAATAATTTCCCCTTGAACCACAGTGTTATTGGACTAATAGTGTTCCTGTTATCAACACCAACTATGTCTACTGTATGGGAAGTGTTCTAGCCGAATCCCGTTATAAATCTCCACATTCCTGGCCAGTCGTATAAGTAGATTAGGGTGCAGGGTGACCCGGTAAAAATGCGAGTCAGTGACCAAGACAGGATGTAATTGAAAGGGAAGAAGAAGAAGCAGAATATGCAGATGAAGAGTCACAATAACGTGGCTGCAAAATATTAACCAAACCACACACAAGAATTTGGAGAGACGACAACGTTTCAGTTCATCCTGGACCATTACAAAATTGATTTTGAATTGTGTAATACTGTGTAATATTTATCGTAATACGTGTAATACTTATGTAATATTTTGTAATACTACACAATCGACTTGATTATGGTCCAGGATGGACCAAAACGTCGTCGTCTCTTCAAATTCCAGTGTGTGGTTTGGGCAAGCAGAATATAATTACGTAGTACACGTGTACTACAACACCAGTACACGTGTTGAAGCCAGCCTCAACCACGAGGAGTGTTCATCCGTGTTCATACTGGTTGTCTAGGCCAAAATCAACCATGCGAAATAAGGCCTCCTCATTAAATTACTAATATATATCTAGTCTAATACTGTAGTGAATGTCTACTAATCAATAATTTATATTGATAACTATATATAAACGATAAACCTCCCAGAATGTTTAAGGAAGTGATTTGTGGGATAATGTAAATCATACAGTCCACTTTAAACGTCATAGTTTGCTTTCCAAAAATATAAATAAACATAAATTTTAAATTACTATGTATATTAATATATGGTAAATAAATAAAAATCCCAGAAGTCATTTTCCCCACATAAATGGTCCATAGAACCGAATGAACCAGAGTTAACCAGTGGTTCATTAAATTTAGATACACTGGTTCTCAGTTCACCAAACTAATGGTCAACTTCGACCCAGATCATGAATAATGGTCCACAATGGACACGAAATATTACACAGGTCCATCAAATTAAATAAACTGGTGCAATATAAACATATACAGTGCCAGTCATAAGACCACCTCAGAGCCCCAGGAGCCTACGAGCCCCAGTAGAGCAGCCTCTAAGCAGTTTCGTGGAGTTTAACCACCAAATTCATGGAGTGCTGTATCCGTGGAGAGTGTGGGAAAATCCTAGCAGGGTTTTATTCCTTTTCTTTATATGAATATTAAATGTTTACTTTAATTTTTATTTTTGTTATTTGAATATTATATTGTTATTATTTGATTATTTTTTAGTTAAACTTCAATATTGAATTATTGTTCTTAGTGGACTGTCTATTCTGATTCAGCTGCTAGAACTTATCACACACAGTTGGGGGGGGGGACAATTTGTAGCTTAAACCACTTTGAAGTGGATCCTTCATAAACCACAAACTGTTTACCTAGTCTTTAATATATTAATTATGAATCATACCACATATGGTGGTCTAATCTACTATTATACTTATAGTTAATTTAATTCTCAACACTATGTCTACAGTATGAAACACAAAAGGGCCTTATCTGATACTGTAGTTGTGGCCTGCTAAGGCTGTGTAATTGTAGCATCAGATTAGGGTGTGGCCCTGTGCCTCAGAGTGCCACGTAAAGGCGGCTATTTGGAGGCCAGCAAGGTTGGTGTACAACAGTGTAAATTCACTGTTATATTAAGGGGCCAGCTTCCTGCTTAGTAACTTCCCTCACAATTACCTGTTTGGGATGTTTAACATTAGTAAAGGCACATTAACATATTAAGGTACAGGTATGACATGAATAAGGGGAGCCGTATAGTGTTGAGTAGGTACTATTGTGAGCTTTACAGCTCTCTCATAACCGGCTACTTAATCTACATTACTCAGTGCACATGATAATAAAGAAAATAAAGCAGTCGGCTACTGAAGTGTTCCTGGTTTGGTAGAATTGCTGTGGTAGTTCCCTTAGGACAGAGTAAAATGTCTATCGTGCTAGACTCGTGTCACAATTCTCCAACAGCACTCTAAAGTTGTTTTGTTATGATTCTGTGTTGGCGTACGTGCCAACATCTCTAGGGGAGACGTCCTAAAAAATTTGGTGGTTCTATTTATGATTAAGGAATAGAGTTAAGCTATATTCCTGTTTTATTTAATTATATTCAGCCCTAGTGAACACTTTCTTATTAAGTTTAAACACTAGACTGTTGTTTAAAAGAAATTACAATTGATATAAATACATGGCGTCGATCACGTTACGGAATCACCCATTCTCTTTTCCTTTATGGGGGTAACTTATGTTATTATGTGTGTCTCGGATTTCCGACAGAGAGACAAACCAGCCAAATTACTGGCTACGTCCTCACAGAGTTTATCCACGACTTCTGTGGTGTTTAATTTTGCGAAAGGTCACTAATACCATAATTAATATTTTTAAATAATACTAGAAGTTAATAAGAGGCTAACAACACCATTATTGTATATAAATTCATTTGAAAAGATAATTATTTAATATATAAATAATCCCAATTAAATATATATATTGCACAAGTACCTGCACATTAAATATATATATATATATTTTTTTTTTTTACATGCGAACATGCGAATAAATACAATACAATAAATATAATAAAATAAGAAACCAATAACAAACAATCAGACAACAACAAAAATACAAAAGCACAAAGCAAATTAACACAAAGTAACACAAATACACTAAATACGAGCCTGAAGGGCCGACAACAAAATCACAACAATGAACATAAACACAGGAAAAATAAACAACAATACTGGACAGAAGGGTAACGGAAATACAATAAATACAACAAAACAACAGTCATGAAAAACACAACACCGGCCTGAAGGGCGCACAATAGGTACAATACATTGCAAACAAACCACAGGTCACAGCAAGCACACAGACTACTCAAATTGTGCATACTTATCCGGCCACTCCGCCGCCGGGAACCGAACACAATACGCCTCCCACAGTAACATGACGTCATCCGGAACAGGCACAGTATTAACAGTACGAGGATCAGGCATCAACTCCGGCACACCCACAACAAAACACCGAGCCCGCTGTACCCAGTTGGAAGAAGGGCACCACGGATAAGGATGCACGCGGTCAATAATGTCAAACTGCAGAGGATGCTGCGCACCATGCGCCACTCCGGAGGCCAAGATGAGAGGGAGGGGCTCCTTCCCACGAGGCCGGGCAATGGGCAGCGCACTGGGAGCCTCCTCGGCCACCTCACAGCGCTCCGCGTCAACCACCGGACGTTGTTCCTGCCGGGACCCCCCCACGCTTGGCATCCTTCTTCAGTACCAGCTTGATGCCTCGGCGTGCACCAGAACTCTCACCATCCACGTCAGTAGGAGCGACCACCCCCCACTGCGGAGAACCTTCTGCAGGAGAAAGAACAGGAGGTAAATCATAGGTACAAACATCGTCAACAACAGATACATGGACGTCAGCCACCACCAGCGCCGTAGAGCGCGAAGCACCCGGAGGCGCCACATCATCTCCAGAAGCTCCACCTGTGTGGTAGTCCTCCGCATCAGCCCAAGCAGTAGAAGAACGCCTGGACCGCTTGGGCACTGGCCGCACATCCTCACAGCCGGAGGCGGACCCAGAACCACTGGCCTCACGAACCGGGCGAACCGACGCCCGTCGCAGAACGGCAGCAGCCTCTACCACAGGGGGAACCGGACCACACACAGCAGGAGGCACCGCAGCCACTCCAGCACCCAGCACAGGAGGAAGCCGAGGGGAGGACACAGGGCCAGGGTCCACAGCCGAAGACGAGGAAGCCGACGGCGATGCTCCACAGGGATCACCAGGAAGGTCCATGGGAACGGCAGGGCCAGAGACATGGTCAGGAGGAACATCCGACGGCACCGCAACACCCGGAGGAGGGTCTGCAACAACCGGGGGAACGTCGGGTGACACTGGGGGAGCCGCAGCAGCGAACGGGACGCTCACCTCCTCACCCCCGGAGGCCTCCTCCAGAGGGAGCAGCGGGAAATCCTCCTCACAGAACAAGTTCACAGGAGAGACCGGATCAGCAGTACACCCGGCAGCCTGATGCTCCAACGAGCCACACCGAAAGCAAGTACGGGGTTGCCGGGCATAAAACACACGCACGTAGTACCCCAACAGCCGGACAGAGCACGGTATGTTCGACCTCAGTCGCATCCCGAGGGTCCGAATGTTGGTCTTCACACCTGAATACGTGCCAGACGACAGTGAGTTCATCCGCACACTGACGACGGAGCCGTACGTCTGGAAGAATCGCCGGAGGAGAGTCTCAGGAAACTCCATGGGGGCGCCATGAACACTGACATACGTCACAACACCACTACGGTCTGAAATGGTCACAGACCCGGTGCCGTCCTGTAGCTGCAAAGTACGTCCCTCGTACCTCCGTAAGAAAGCACGGTACACCGCCTCACCCACAAACTTGACAACAACATGGTGAGCAGTCACCAGCTCAATGCCATATACGTCCCCAACCGGGACACGAGGCATGGCACTCAATACCACGTCCACCAGCGGGTATCCAGCACGGCCAGTAAACTCCAATCCGATGGAGTTTACCCTCACGACAGGGGGAAGATGGCCGCCCATCGTAAAAGCGCCACGTCCACACCACCAGGAACAGCAGGGAGGGAAGAGACACCCACACCCCTTGCCGGCGAAAACGGCAAACCTCTATATTCCTGTTTTATTTAATTATATTCAGCCCTAGTGAACACTTTCTTATTAAGTTTAAACACTAGACTGTTGTTTAAAAGAAATTACAATTGATATAAATACATGGTGTCGATCACGTTACGGAATCACCCATTCTCTTTTCCTTTATGGGGGTAACTTATGTTATTATGTGTGTCTCGGATTTCCGACAGAGAGACAAACCAGCCAAATTACTGGCTACGTCCTCACAGAGTTTATCCACGACTTCTGTGGTGTTTAATTTTGCGAAAGGTCACTAATACCATAATTAATATTTTTAAATAATACTAGAAGTTAATAAGAGGCTAACAACACCATTATTGTATATAAATTCATTTGAAAAGATAATTATTTAATATATAAATAATCCCAATTAAATATATATGTATTGCACAAGTACCTGCACATTAAATATAAATTGCACTTTTTTAAGATTGACTATTGTTAAACTAATTATTGTTCATCCTAGACCCATTTATTACCATAGTCTAGTTGTACTATATTGAACATCCTAGCACCATTAATTAATGGTGCAAACCCTATTTTGGGTGTGATTTATACCAGCTCGAGTTGAGTTATCTATTATTTACATATTTTATAATTGTTTACCTATAATCATTGCACCTTTGAGTGGTTAATTAGCGTCTGCACCACCCAGGGGTGATTTTGATATGCTAACCTGATGGTACTTCCAGTGAAACTGTTTCACTCAAACCATTTGTGTGTATGATTATAAATATGTTAATTTTAAGTGCTAACCTCTAGAAGTGGTAGGATTTTTGCCAAGGACTGCAAAATTTTACCCTAGGCGACTATCATCAGTACTTCCAGGCAGCCAGTATGGATACTGCCGGAAGAATAAAAAGGACCCTAATAGGATTTAAGGGTCACTTAACAAGACAGATCAAGAAATATGAGAATTGGTCACAACAATCTCCAGTAAATTATGTAGACTTAGAAAGATACTATCAAGCAGCTGCAAGTAAATTTGAGCAAGTCAAACGCCAAATAGCGACATATGTGGCTGAACTTGCCAACAACAGTTTATCAGAAACAGAAATAGACGATGTTATGGTTGATCTGGCGATTTATGAAGATCAAACACACGCCACATTACAGCCTTTCGTCAAAATAATTGCCTAGAATAAGGCAACATCAACAGATTCATCTAATCCAAGTCAAGCTACAGCTCGACTCCCTCCAATTAATTTACCCACTTTCTGAAGAAAAGACGAGGAAGATTGTGACGTATTTTGGAACAAATTCGTAGACCTTGTAGACTCAAAACTATCTTTACCCAAGAGTAGTAAATTCTCTTACCTGCAAGACCAATTATCAGGTGAAGCTAAATCAGTAGTATCCCATTTGAAGTTAACTAATGACAGCTATGCCCTCGCAGCACAACTCCTCAAGGATAATTATGCGGATCCAGAAGTAAGAACATAACACTTAGTTCATGAGCTGTTGCATTCACCCTCACCAGAGGCTATGGCTGATTCACTCCAAGTCTTTAAGCTGAAGGTAGAATTCATGATCAAAGCTCTCAGCTTAACAGCCAATACAACTGAAGCTGAGTGGGTCTTGAAAATAATTATCCAGGAGAAAATACCTATGGACATATTGAGACAAATGAGTGCTCACAACAATAGAAGTATTTTATCCTTAGGGTAAATATCTGAGGGTTTACGATCAGTGATTCATCAACTACGTACAGATGACAAATTAAAACCACCAAGTAAACCTTCATAAACCAATACTAGTAAACCACAGAGCACCAAAGATACTCCCAAAAAACTAATCAATCTATTTCCACACCAAAGTGGAACAGTGGCAGTGTGGGCACATATGCAGTGCGATCCAACAAACCTATAGTTATTGGTCAGGCGCCCTACTATAGAGGGCGCCTCACAGCTGAGTGGGCGGAGCTTCGGATTCGTAGTCCTGAGGTTCCGGGTTCGATTCCCGGTGGATGCGGAGACACATGGGCAAAATGTTTCTTTCACCCTGATGCTCCTGTTACCTAGCAGTAAATAGATACCTTGGAGTTAGACAGCTGCTATGGGCTGCTTTCTGGGGAAGTGTAACAAAAAGAAGGCCTGGTCGAGGACCGAGCCGCGGGGACGCTGAGGACCGAGCCACGGGGACGCTAGGTCCCGAAATCCTCTGAAGATAACCACAAGATAACTGTGTCTCCCAAGACCGTGACTCCAAATATTGGTGCTATTTTGTAATAGCAAATTAACCCTCTGAATAGTGCTTAAATCACTCATAGAAAATGAGGCACAGTGAAAATTTCTTCCTGTAAAAAACGGAGATAACATTGCCACATGTCGTTATTAAATTCACCACCTAATATTGGAAATTCATTTAATACAGCAGTCTTTGGACTGTAAACATCATAAAAACATTTCACTTGAACCAGCTTAATTATCAGTACCAAAATAGAGTAAATGTGAGCGCTCTATATACTTTTTGAGTAAACGCATCTGGAAAGCAATAGATGCGGTCATTGTTATAGGTCCAGTTAGTCGCCATTAATTTAACAACAGTCGCTGGGTCAAATCTAGCTCCTATAATTTTCCCTTGAACAAAAGTGTTACGGCACTAATAGTCTTCCCGTTATCAACATCAACAACGTCTACTACAAGGTTCTAGCCGAAACCCGTTATAAATCTCCTCATTCCTGGCCAGTAGTGTTGGTAGATTAGGACGACCAAGACAGGGTGTAATTACAGGAGAAGAAGAAGCAGAATATAATTACCTAGTACACCAGTACATGTGTTGAAGCCAGCTTCAACCACGAGGAGTGTTCATCCGTATTCATTGTGGTTGTCTAGGCCAAAATCAGACTTTCAAGATAAGACCTCCTCAATTAATCTATATAATAAAAATGGAAATGTTTGGTTCTGCATAACCCCTAACCAATGAAAGTTCTTCACCAATTCCTTTGAAATTTTCACACAACGTTCCATTCGCATCCGAGCAGGCTTTTATATACATTCTATATAGATGTCACGTTTGTGACGGTAAAAAAAAAAAAAACATGCTTTTTCTGAAAAACAGTTTTTTCATGTGTGTTATCATGTGAAGGAAATCTTCAAAACCTCTTTATCGATTGCTTTGAAATTTTGACACAACGTTGCATTTGAATAGGACGGTCTTTTTATATATCTACTGTATACATGCCTCACCTGTGACAGGAAAAAACATATTTTTGTTTTTTTAAATTAGAGCCATCTGTTGGACGTAAGAGCTACACACGCTGTAATCTCCGAAAGTTCTTCACCGCTTGCATTGAAATTTTGACACAACGTTGCATTCAAATAAACGCGTCTTTTTATATACTTACTATATAGATGCCACCCCTCTGACAGGTAAAAAGATGCGTTTTTGAAAAACAGTGCCATCTGTTGCACATAATAGCAACATGCATGCTATAATAAATATGCCACGAATTCCATTTCAATGTTTCCGATTGCATTGATAAATTTTAATTTTATAGATTTCGATTTACTTTATTTTGTTATTAAATTATTTTGTGTGACATTGTGTTGGAATTGAGCTGTGTTGTTTACCATACCGTTCATTTCGTAAGTATAAGTATAGATGTCACACCTGTGACATAAAACTATGCTTTTCTTGAAAAACCGTGCCACCTGTTGCATGTAAAAACAACACACATATCAAATATGTTACAATTCCTTTTCAGTGTTTCTGATTGCATTGATGAATTGAATTTTCAAAGATTTTGATTTATTTTGATTTTGATTTAAATGTTTTGTGTGAATTGCGTTGGAATTGAGCTGTGTTGTTTTCCATACCGTTTATTTTGTGAGAATAGTTTATTTTTTTATTGTTTCATATTTTCATTTAATTTTTTAACAGTTTTTCTTATATTTCAGTGATGGAAACATCAGATCACTTGATGTTCCTAATTTTCTGATGGGAACATCAGACCATTTGGGAAGGCATCAGACGAGGGAGTGGGGAATGGTGGGGATGACGAGGGGACGGAAGTGTGAGATGGTGGGGAGGACGAGTGAATATAGAAGAGGGGTAATGGAGAGGAAGGACGAGGAAATGGGGGAGTTTGGGATGGTGGGGACGAGGGGATGTGAGAATGGAGAATGGTGGGGAGGACAGAGGAGTGGGGCATGGTGGGAAAGAAGAGGGGATGGTGGAGTGGGGAATGGTGGGGAGGACGAAGGGACGGCGGAGATGGGAATGGTTGGGAGGTCGAGAAGACAGGTGAGAGGGGAATGGTGAGAGGACTGGGGGTACAGGAAAGGTTGCTGTGGCATTCATATCTGTAAAGGCCAAAAGGAGTGGTGAAGGCAGATATTTCCTTAGCTCGCTCTGTCAAACACACTTGGTAGTATCGTTTGAGCAAGTCTATCTTGGACAAATACCGAGCATTACCAATGGCGTCAAGGATGTCATCTATTCTAGGTAATGGGTACGCATCCTTGACAGTCACAAGATTCAATTTCCGATAATCGGTACACAACCTCACTTTACCTTGCGGTTTCGTCACCAAGATGCAGGGTGAGGCCCAAGGGGACTCACAAGGGGTGGCCAGTCCATGATCCAGGAGGTATTGTACTTCAGCACGCATAACTTCCTTTTTCCTCGGGCTGATTCTGTAGAAAGGTTGACGAATCGGACGGGTGTCAGGGAGTAGCTGGATGTCGTGCTGAACCACATTACACTCCTGTGGATCATCGCTGAACAACTTCTGATGTTCCTTGAAGATTCTGATGAGAGGAGCACGATTACTGTCCTGTAAATAGGTATAAAGATCAGTTAGGATTTCCGAGTTGGAAGGCACTGACTCAGTGTTAGTGCTTTCGGGAGGAGAAGCAAGGGAGGTCACACTGTGGAGGTATGGACCTTTAAATGTGGATAATGATACCAATACAGTGGGGGGAGTACCTTGATACTGCTTCAGGAGGTTGAAGTGGCACAACTGGGTCTTCCGCCGCCTATCTGGAGTCTCAAGAACGTAGTTGTGGTTGATTCTGCACTCCTTGATGCGGTAGGGTCCTGAAAACTTGTTTTGCAATGGAGAACCTGGGATAGGAAAGTATGCCAACACAAAGTCTCCTGGTTTAAATTTCCTTAATTTGCTGCTTTGGTCAAAATGAGTCTTCATCCTCTCCTGAGCTTTCAATAGTTTGTCATTAGCCAATTTACGTACTCTCTCTAGAATGTGTTTTAAGTTTTGAAGAAACTGGGGACATTCTGAGGGTCCCTGAAGGTGGCATTATGTAGAGAGTCTTTAAAAGCTTTGAGAGGAGTACGGCACTTACGTCCGTCGAGCATCTCATAAGGAGATACTCCTAGAGACTCATTGGGGAGACTTCTGAAAATGCACATAATGAGATCAAGTTGTTTATCCCAGTCTTTCAAGATTTCATTGCAAAATTTCTTTATGAGTGCTTTAATAATCTGATGACTACGTTCAAGAGAACCCTTTGAAGCAGGATGAGAGGGGCTGGACAATACCTGTGTGATGTTGAACTCTTCCAGTGTCTTCTTGAAGAGATCACTGGGAAAGTTGGTGCCACAGTCACTTTGAACCTCTCTTGGAAATCCACACTGGGTGAAGATCTTCAATATCACCACACCTTGATCTTGTCTCACCACAGATCTTGTTTCACCACAGTAGCAGCCGTAATGTTCTTTACTGGAACTGCTATGGGGAATCTGGTGGTAGGACACAGGATAGTTAGTATATAGGCGTTGTCAGAACTGGTCTGGGGTAAAGGACCAACACAGTCTATGATGAGCCTGTGGAAAGGTTCCGCAGGCACTGGGATAGGATTCAACAGTGCCTTCGGAATAGAGATGTTAGGCTTACATGCTATCTGACATGTATGACACTGTTGCACGTAACTTTTGACGTCTTTAACCATACCTGGCCAGTAGTAGTCTTGTCTGGTTCCGTGGTAGGTTTTGTTAAAATCATAGTGAGAAAGTGCTCCGTGGGCCAGGTGTAGAATATCGGGCCGTAGGATGCTGGGAACCACTAGTTGTTCGACATTTGCCCAATCGTCATCCTCCTTCAGCTTACTGGGTCTGTACCTGCGGTAGAGGAACTGATTCTCTAGGAAGAACCCAGGGATACAGTTAGGTTGAGACTCAGCCTGGAAGAATAATGGTGTTAATGATGGATCCTCCCTCTGTAACTTACGGAACTCCAAACTAGTAAGATTCGGTGGTAGATTCTGAGGGTCTTGAGGGACAGCGGTAGCAGTAGAGTCAGCTGGTTGCGGTCGTGCAGCTTGTGCACGGGTGGTCACCAAAACTGGAAAAGAAACTTCATCACTTTCTTGGACCTCTGCTGGAACATACTTAAAGATGGGATTATCCATTACAGAAGTACACACCTGGGGTTTGTCCATGATGATCAGGTTGGACGGTTGCATATCTTCTGCCAAGTCGTTGCCCAGGAGAAGTTGCACTCCAGGCATGGGAAAAGGCTTTTCCCTGATGGCGACTTGGACTTCTCCGGTCACGAAAGGACAATCCAGGTGGACTCTGGCGAGTGGATACGGAGTGGTAGCAGTGAGGTCAGTGATAAGGACGGTTTCCCCGGTGTAGGTGATGTTAGGCACAGCTGATTTCAATATTATGGACTGAAGAGCCGCTGTGTCCCTCAAGATCTTCACTTTGAAACGTCCCTCCGAATCTGTACCGTTGGTAGAGACAGTTCCAGGATACAGGTGTTTACTGAAGAGAGAAAGATCATTAACAGGAACACCAACATTCATCACAGGCTTACCGGACTTAGGAGGAGTCGGTTTTGGCTTAGTAGTTTCATTGCCTTTGTATTGAGCTTTCCCACATTTATCTATGGTATGTCCATAGAGTTTGCAATACTTACAATACAATTGAGAGCTCGCTTGATCGGCACTCACTTTATCATAACTATACCAAGACTTCTTACTGGAAGGTGGTTCTGGTGTAAGCCAGTGGATGAGGCTGTAGGTGTCAGCCGACTTCGCACATCTGATGTAGTCGGTTTCTTTATCTTCTAAATATAAACGGACGGAAGGGGGAACACGTCTCAAGAATTCCTCAACTAGCATGAGGTTAACGAGTTCTGAAAATGTAGAGACATGTGCTGCTTCCAGCCATTTCATGAAATATCTTTTCTTTGTATTGGCAAATTCTGGAAAGGTGGTGGTACTTGCCTTTAGATAATCACGGAATTTTCGTCAGTAGCTTTCGGTGGAGAGAAGGTAGGCGTCCAAAACTGCTTGCTTCAGGGTCTGGTAGTCATTCTCAGACGCTAAGGTACTGAGTGTAACTGCAGCTCTACCTGTGAGATGCACTCTGAGAAGGGTAGACCATTAATCTGCAGGCCAGCTAAGTTTTTTAGCTAAGGTCTCAAAAGTGATGAAAAATACATCGATCGCTGTCTCAACGAATGGTGGCATTAACTTACTTGCATGGGAGACACTGAAACTTACGGGAAGACTAGCTGTAGCTTGTTGACGCCGAGTGTGGTGTGTAGTTTCGAAAGCAAGTTCTTGTCGACGATATTCGAGCGCACTCTCAGCTAGCTGTTTACTGTGCTCACGTTGTATCTCCAGGTCACGTTTTCTTGCTTCAAGCTGCTCTCTTTCCCGCTCACGGAGTAGGGTGGCCTCACGTTCTTTGAGAGCCATCTCGCGTTCTTATTGTTCTTTCTTTATGGCCGCTTCTTCTTTCCTTAGGGCCGCCTCTTCTTTCTTTAGGGCCGCCCCTCGTTCTTGTTGTTCTTTCCTTAGGGCAGCTTCTTCCTTCCTTTGTTCCCGTTCGAGTTTGGCAAGTTCGAGCTTCAACTTCATAGTTGCCAGAGCATGTCTATCTGCAGTAGAATAATTTTCGTGAGTTTCAGAGTCAATCTTCCCTTCATCTAAGAGGTGATCCAATAATAAATCATGCAAGTCATTTTTGTTGGCTCCATGGAGAACATCTAGTTGATACTCGTGTGCAAGAGTTTGTAATTCGGTCTTCTTGGCACGAATTAAGTTCCATATTTCACCTGCTGGATCGTTACGGAAAGCTGGGAGACCAAACATAGTGAAAAATAGCAAATAAATATACAACGAAAATATTTGTGATATGGTAAGTGTCAGTAACAGGATGACGTGGCAACTGGTAACTATCCTGTGGAATTTTAATATTTAACAATTAAAGCTAATTTTAGTATGGTAAATGATTAGTCAATCAAAATCGCAGGAAATCTTGTACCCGGTACTCAATGTAAGAGAATAAGGGCAAGAAAATCCTACTAAATAAATGAAACTGATAGTTTCTAAAACAAATTAAACATTTAATTGTTCCAAAAGTAAATAAGGTAGTCCAAGAATGTAGGCATACCTTGCCGAGTCTCTATAGGACAGAAGCAAGGGTTTTCCAACTAAATGAAATATGATACTTACAGAATTAGCGAACTTTGTGCTCTGAAAAAAGAAAGCTAATTCCCTACCTAAGTAAATATCATCATCTTTGACCGACGTGTAGGGGTGCGAGTGTCAACTGGTGACGAGAACTGCTGTTGAGGTCCCAACTCAGCAACTTAGTCCGTACTAGAGGAACTATGGCCCTCTGTATCCTCCTTCGGTCTGATTGCAGAAGATAGGGTGCTTAGACCCGAAGACAAACCAAAGTACCAGGGTACCAAAATGATGATCTGTCTGAGATTGAGAAATATCCTAGGGACAAAAGGTGGAAAACACGAGTAATAACAAGGAGGGAGGGATGACCAATTAAGAGAATGACTGAGGCCTTCAGTCACCACGTAATCCAAAGTTATCCAACACTCACAATATGCTACTCTCGGAATGCACAATACACACAGCACCATATAAATATGAAAAGTAATGAAAATATTGAAAAGCAACTAGCAAAGCCAAGTACACTTACCACAAATTGATGTTCTAGTACAAGTACCTGAGTGAAGCTCCTAGGACAGGCCCCCATTAAATGTGATGGGAAAGTGTAGGAGTGTAGATGTTCGGCAGTCCTCCTAATGTCTGGTGTCAATGCCTATCACATTTACAAAAAAAAGAGACTGCTTGGCTATTGTCTGTGGTAGAGTAAGGGAAGACACGCAAAACACATAGTATGAACAATGAAACTTTAATTAACTGAAAAGCAAATTTAAAAACAAAGACAATCCCTTGGCTATGTACAGTGCAAACAAACAAGTCATAACAATTAAGAACAGGGATAAATTACTCTAAGAATAATATAAAGACAAAATGACATAAACAGATGCGGAGAATATAGCGCTAGCTGGGAACCTTCACCAATAAACAGGACGTGTATCAGTTGGTTGTTCACAGCTTGAGAGCACAAGGATATTCTGACTTCAATGGCTGGTTCAAGCCCAGACATCGACTTAGGTAGAGGGCGCTGAGGTGAAGAGGTGCAGGTGTGCAGACGGCGGGTCACCAATAAGAAGCAGGCAAGCTGGGAATGGTAGTTTGCTAGTGATGACGGGCGAGCCGGCATAGAGGGAGTGTGGAGTGGGGGTTTAGGGTACGTTTTGCATCCTGGTCAAAACGTTTTGTGCTACTGGTAGACGTATCTTGAAGGTAGCATCTTATTCTTGTATATGTGTAAGTAACTTTATGTAAGGAAGAGCAGGCTCAATCTCTCTTGAAAGAGATTATTGTCAAAAAAAAAAAAAAAAAAAATATATATATATATATATATATATATATATATATATATATATATATATATATATATATATATATATATATATATATATATATATATATATATATATATATATATATATTAGTATATTTTGGTAGCAGTCTTTCCTGTAGACATATATTATTAAATATGACCGAAAAAGTAAGATTAATAATTCTAACACGAATTTTCTCAATCTTTCGTACATTATGCTTCACTGTTGGAGGTAAATCAAAAATCAATTCTCCAAAATTCATTTTTATTTCTAGTCTGACGCGACACGGGCGCGTTTCGTAAAACTTATTACATTTTCAAAGACTTTAGTTCACAAATACACAACTGAATAGAACTTACGTATCTCCGATTTTATATCTACATTTGATTGAGGTGGAAGGGGTGATGTGGCATTAACACAAGACAGAACAAAATGTGGTATTAATAGGGTATTAATTTCATCAACACAAGACAGAACAAGAGTATTAATAGGGTATTAATTTCATCAACACAAGACAGAACACGAAACAATGGATATTGAATAGAAGTGTTTGTAGAAAGCCTATTGGTCCATATTTCTTGATGCTTCTATATTGGAGCGGAGTCTTGAGGTGGGTAGAATATAGTTGTGCAATAATTGGCTGTTGATTGCTGGTGTTGACTTCTTGATGTGTAGTGCCTCGCAAACGTCAAGCCGCCTGCTATCGCTGTATCTATCGATGATTTCTGTGTTGTTTACTAGGATTTCTCTGGCGATGGTTTGGTTGTGGGAAGAGATTATATGTTCCTTAATGGAGCCCTGTTGCTTATGCATCGTTAAACGCCTAGAAAGAGATGTTGTTGTCTTGCCTATATACTGGGTTTTTTGGAGCTTACAGTCCCCAAGTGGGCATTTGAAGGCATAGACGACGTTAGTCTCTTTTAAAGCGTTCTGTTTTGTGTCTGGAGAGTTTTTCATGAGTAGGCTGGCCGTTTTTCTGGTTTTATAGTAAATCGTCAGTTGTATCCTCTGATTTTTGTCTGTAGGGATAACGTTTCTATTAACAATATCTTTCAGGACCCTTTCCTCCATTTTATGAGCTGTGGAAAAGAAGTTCCTGTAAAATAGTCTAATAGGGGGTATAGGTGTTGTGTTAGTTGTCTCTTCAGAGGTTGCATGGCTTTTCACTTTCCTTCTTATGATGTCTTCGACGAAACCATTGGAGAAGCCGTTATTGACTAGGACCTGCCTTACCCTACAGAGTTCTTCGTCGACTTGCTTCCATTCTGAGCTGTGGCTGAGAGCACGGTCGACATATGCGTTAACAACACTCCTCTTGTACCTGTCTGGGCAGTTGCTGTTGGCATTTAGGCACATTCCTATGTTTGTTTCCTTAGTGTAGACTGCAGTGTGGAAACCTCCGCCCTTTTCCATGACTGTTACATCTAGAAAGGGCAGCTTCTCATCCTTTTCCATCTCGTAAGTGAAACGCAGCACGGAACTCTGCTCAAATGCCTCCTTCAGCTCCTGCAGATGTCTGACATCAGGTACCTGTGTAAAAATGTCGTCAACATACCTGCAGTATATGGCCGGTTTCAAGTTCATGTCGACAAAGACTTTTTCCTCGATGGTACCCATGTAGAAGTTTGCAAACAGGACACCTAGGGGAGAACCCATGGCGACCCCATCTACTTGCTTATACATGTGCCCATCCGGGCTCAAGAAGGGTGCCTCTTTAGTACAAGCTTGGAGTAGTTTCCTCAGAATATTTTCTGGTATGTCAAGAGGAGTACAGGCTGGATCACGATACACTCTGTCGGCTATCATTCCGATTGTCTCGTCCACAGGTACGTTGGTAAACAGCGATTCTATGTCCAACGAGGCTCTTATCCCTGTGGCCCGTGTGCCCCGCAGTAAGTCAACAAATTCCTTTGGAGACTTCAGGCTGAAGGCGCAAGGAACATAAGGAGTCAGCAGGCCGTTGAGTCGCTTCTCCAGTCTGTACGTGGGTGTGGGTATCTGGCTAATGATTGGCCGAAGTGGGTTTCCAGGTTTGTGCGTCTTGACATTTCCATACGCATATCCAGGTTTATATTCCCCAATGATCTTTGGCAGGTGGAGTCCGGATTTCTTGGCGTTCACAGTTTCGATCAGTTTGTTGACCTTTGCTTTTAATTCGGCTGTAGTGTCCTTCGTTACCCTTTGGAACTTAGTTTGGTCAGTTAATTTTATTTAGTTAACAAATTGAATATTGTTCCTGTTACTCCTGATGTAAAGTTAATCAGTTTTGACGTTTGTTCCTTGTTCACTAAGGTACCGGTCGATGATATTCTCGATTATCTTGCTCGTGAACTAATGAGCCATGACTTACCTCTTTCTGCTGATATTATTGTCAGTCTTGTTAAGTTGTGCATTAAAGAATGTAAATTTACCTTTAATAATGAGTATTATTTACAGACTTTTGGAATGGCAATGAGGAATCCTCTATCGCCATTGCTCTCAAACCTGTACATAGAATTCTTTGAAAAGAAATTTGTTTCAAAAATAACTCCTGGAATCATTCCTTGGTTTAGATATGTTGATGATATCTTGTGTATTTGGCCTTCAGATGTAAACACAGACGAATTTGTAGCCAAACTTAATGACCAAGTCACCTCCATAAAATTTACTATGGAGACTGAAATTGATAAATGTTTGCCATTCTTAGATGTGCTTATTCATAGGGAAAACTCTTCATTAAAGTTTAGTGTTTACAGAAAACCTACGAACAATTTATCTTATGTTCATTATTTTTCAGGGCATAAATACAATGTAAAAAAGTCAATTTTTTCTTCAATGTATCTAAGAGCTCTTCGAGTTGTGAGTCCAGAATTCTTAGATGAAGAATTTGAGAATATTGATTCGATTGGTCTTAAGCTTTGTTACCCACTGAATTTTTTGGAAGTTTGTCGTAACAAAGCTCGTCGTACATATTATAATAATGTATGCAGTGAAAGGATTCGCCCAAAGAATGTGTTATGTTTACCATATTTCTCTGGGTTTGAGAATATTGTCAAGGCCTTGAAACTTTTTAATATAGATGTAATGTTTAGCTACGAAAACACTGTTGGTAAGCTATTAGTAAGGAACAGCCCTCGTAGTGATAATTGCGTCATTTATAAAATACCTTGTAAGGAATGTAATAAGTTCTATGTCGGGCAAACATCTAAAGATTTAAAATGTAGAATATCGCAACATAAATACTCTGTAAGACATGGCCAATTGTCTAATGCTTTGTTTGTGCATTTGTCAGAAAAAGCTCACCAAATTGATTGGGAGAGTGCTTCTTCAATAACAAATTGTAAAAGCACCTATAACAGAAACATAATTGAATCTGCTTTGATACAGATCACCAAAGAAAGTAATTTGAATATTAGCAATGGTCTATATAACTTAGATCCATTTCTAATAGATCAGCTAAAGGGCGATTTAAGTAGAATCATTGAAAAACATTTGTCTCACTAATTTATTGTATATATTTACTTCTTTATGTTATAATTACCTATATATTATGCTTGTATGTCTGCTGTATCAGATGGGCCATTGGGCTACATCGGATGTGCCAATTGGGTGCATCTGATGGGCCAATGGGCCGTCTGCGTTGTCCAAGTATTGTACCTCACCTTACTTCACCACTCCTTCCTGCCTATTTATACCCATCACTCGATCTGTAAAATGACCTTCTGAAGATGTATTTAATATACGAAAGTACTTAAGGAAATTTCCTGCTTCATTTTTCCTCCGTGGTCTAACATTGTCACATTCTTAATCACGTGTTTATTTTCGTGATATGCACACACACACACACACACATATATATATATATATATATATATATATATATATATATATATATATATATATATATATATATATATATATATATATATATATATATATATATATATGTCGTACCTAGTAGCCAGAACGCACTTCTGAGCCTACAATGCAAGGCCCGATTTGCCTAATAAGCCAAGTTTTCATGAATTAATTGTTTTTCGACTACCTAACCTACCTAACCTAACCTAACCTAACTTTTTTGGCTACCTAACCCAACCTAACCTATAAAGATAGGTTAGGTTAGGTTAGGTAGGGTTGGTTAGGTTTGGTCATATATCTATGTTAATTTTAACTCCAATAAAAAAAAATTACCTCATACATAATGAAATGGGTAGCTTTATCATTTCATAAGAAAAAAATTAGAGAAAATATATTAATTCAGGAAAACTTGGCTTATTAGGCAAATCGGGCCTTGCATAGTAGGCTGAGAAGTACGTTCTGGCTACTAGGTACGACATATATATATATATATATATATATATATATATATATATATATATATATATATATATATATATATATATATATATATATATATATATATATATATATGCCGTACCTAGTAGCCAGAATGAACTTCTCAGCCTACTATGCGAAGCCCGATTTGCCTAATAAGCCAAGTTTTCATGAATTAATGTTTTTCCGACTACCTAACCTACCTAACCTAACCTAACCTAACTTTTTCGGCTACCTAACCTAACCTAACCTATAAAGATAGGTTAGGTTCGGTCATATATCTATATTAATTTTAACTCCAATAAAAAAAATGACCTCATACATAATGAAATGGGTAGCTTTATCATTTCATAAGAAAAAAATTAGAGAAAATATATTAATTCAGGAAAACTTGGCTTATTAGGCAAATCGGGCCTTGCATAGTAGGCTGAGAAGTGCGTTCTGGCTACTAGGTACGACATATATATATATATATATATATATATATATATATATATATATATATATATATATATATGTCGTACCTAGTAGCCAGAACGCACTTCTCGGCCTACTATGCAAGGCCCGATTTGCCTAATAAGCCAAGTTTTCATGAATCAATTGTTTTTCGACTACGTAACCTTCCTAACCTAACCTAACCTAACTTTTTCGGCTACCTAACCTAACCTAACCTATAAAGATAGGTTAGGTTAGGTTAGGTAGGGTTGGTTACGTTCGGTCATATATCTACGTTAATTTTAACTCAAATAAAACAAAATTGACCTTATACATAATGAAAAGGGTAGTTTTATCATTTCATAAGAAAAAAATTTGAGAAAATTTATTAATTCAGGAAAACTTGGCTTATTAGGCAAAACGGGCCTTGCATAGTAGGCCGAGAAGTGCGTTCTGGCTACTAGGTACGACATATATATATATATATATATATATATATATATATATATATATATATATATATATATATATATATGTCGTACCTAGTAGCCAGAATGCACTTTTCAGCCTACTATGCAAGGCCTGATTTGCCTAATAAGCCCAGTTTTCATGAATTAATATATTTTCACTAATTTTTTTCTTATGAAATGATAAAGCTACCCATTTCATTATGTATGAGGTCAATTTTTTTGTTATTTTAGTTAAAATTAACGTAGATATATGACCAAACCTAACCAACCCTACCTAACCTAACCTAACCTATCTTTATAGGTTAGGTTCGGTTAGGTAGCAGAAAAAGTTAGGTTAGGTAGTCGAAAAAATATTAATTCATGAAAACTTGGCTTATTAGGCAAATCAGGCCTTGCATAGTAGGCTGAGAAGTGCGTTCTGGCTATTAGGTACGACATATATATATATTAGGCAAATCGGGCCTTGCATAGTAGGCTGAGAAGTGCGTTCTGGCTACTAGGTACGACATATATATATATATATATATATATATATATATATATATATATATATATATATATATATATATATATATATATATATATATATATATATATATATATATATTAGTATATTTTGGTAGCAGTCTTTCCTGTAGACATATATTATTAAATATGACCGAAAAAGTAAGATTAATAATTCTAACATGAATTTTCTCAATCTTTCGTACATTACGCTTCACTGTTGGAGGTAAATCAAAAATCACTTCTCCAAAATTCATTTTTATTTCTAGTCTGACGCGACACGGGCGCGTTTCGTAAAACTTATTACATTTTCAAAGACTTCACAAATACACAACTGATTAGAACTTACGTATCTCTGATTTTATATCTACATTTGAGTGAGGTGGGAGGGGTGATGTGGCATTAACACAAGACAGAACAAGAGGGGATATTAATAGGGTATTAAAAGTATCAACACAAGACAGAACAGAAACAATGGGTATTGAATAGAAGTTTTTGTAGAAAGCCTATTGGTCCATATTTCTTGATGCTTCTATATTGGAGCGGAGTCTTGAGGTGGGTAGAATATAGTTGTGCAATAATTGGCTGTTGATTGCTGGTGTTGACTTCTTGATGTGTAGTGCCTCGCAAACGTCAAGCCGCCTGCTATCGCTGTATCTATCGATGATTTCTGTGTTGTTTACTAGGATTTCTCTGGCGATGGTTTGGTTATGGGAAGAGATTATATGTTCCTTAATGGAGCCCTGTTGCTTATGCATCGTTAAACGCCTAGAAAGAGATGTTGTTGTCTTGCCTATATACTGGGTTTTTTTAGAGCTTTTGCCCAAGTGGGCATTTGAAGGCATAGACGACGTTAGTCTCTTTTAAAGCGTTCTGTTTTGTGTCTGGAGAGTTTCTCATGAGTAAGCTGGCCGTTTTTCTGGTTTTATAGTAAATCGTCAGTTGTATCCTCTGATTTTTGTCTGTAGGGATAACGTTTCTATTAACAATATCTTTCAGGACCCTTTCCTCCGTTTTATGAGCTGTGGAAAAGAAGTTCCTGTAAAATAGTCTAATAGGGGGTATAGGTGTTGTGTTAGTTGTCTCTTCAGAGGTTGCATGGCTTTTCACTTTCCTTCTTATGATGTCTTCGATGAAACCATTGGAGAAGCCGTTATTGACTAGGACCTGCCTTACCCTACAGAGTTCTTCGTCGACTTGCTTCCATTCTGAGCTGTGGCTGAGAGCACGGTCGACGTATGCGTTAACAACACTCCTCTTGTACCTGTCAGGGCAGTCGCTTTTGGCATTTAGGCACATTCCTATGTTTGTTTCCTTAGTGTAGACTGCAGTGTGGAAACCTCCGCCCTTTTCCATGACTGTTACATCTAGAAAAGGCAGCTTCCCATCCTTTTCCGTCTCGTAAGTGAAACGCAGCACGGAACTCTGCTCAAATGCCTCCTTCAGCTCCTGCAGATGTCTGACATCAGGTACCTGTGTAAAAATGTCGTCAACATACCTGCAGTATATGGCCGGTTTCAAGTTCATGTCGACTAAGACTTTTTGCTCGATGGTACCCATGTAGAAGTTTGCAAACAGGACACCTAGGGGAGAACCCATGGCGACCCCATCTACTTGCTTATACATGTGCCCATCCGGGCTCAAGAAGGGTGCCTCTTTAGTACAAGCTTGGAGTAGATTCCTCAGAATACTTTCTGGCATGTCAAGAGGAGTACAGGCTGGATCACGATACACTCTGTCGGCTATCATTCCGATTGTCTCGTCCACAGGTACGTTGGTAAACAGCGATTCTACGTCCAACGAGGCTCTTATCCCTGTGGCCCGTGTGCCCCGCAGTAAGTCCACAAATTCCTTTGGAGACTTCAGGCTGAAGGCGCAAGGAACATAAGGAGTCAGCAGGCCGTTGAGTCGCTTCGCCAGTCTGTACGTGGGTGTGGGTATCTAGCTAATGATTGGCCGAAGTGGGTTTCCAGGCTTGTGCGTCTTGACATTTCCATACGCATATCCAGGTTTATATTCCCCAATGATCTTTGGCAGGTGGAGTCCGGATTTCTTGGCGTTCACAGTTTCGATCAGTTTGTTGACCTTTGCTTTTAATTCGGCTGTAGTGTCCTTCGTTACCCTTTGGAACTTAGTTTGGTCAGAGAGTATATGATGTTCATTTTCGCCAGATATTCGTCTTTTTTAAGAATGACATATATTGGCGACTTGTCACCTCTCCTGACAACTATCTCCTTGTTCTCACGAAGGCTTTTAGCTGCCGCTTTAAGCTCGGGGGACAGTATGGTGCTTCTGTAGTTGCCTCGATTCTTTCCTCCTTCTGCAATAAGTTCTGCTTGTAATGTATCTTTGGTAGTGACCTTCTTTTGTGTCTCGAGGTCGAATATGTCGTCCAACAGAATTTCCAACTCTACCGTACCGCATAGTATCCGTACCCGCATTGAACAACACCTCGACATCCTCACAGACCAACATCACCTCAGCACTGAAACAAGGATTATCAAGAAACTAACAACATTATATGGAGGACCTATGGCAATTCCACGACCAAGAGATGGCTTCCTGAACCTTGCAGGAATTAACCTCACTGAGGACCAAGTCACTCTCCTAAATCTGGGCATAAACTGTCATGTTATGTCCAGACCGAGTGAAATGGCCCGGAAAGTAGAGTTGGAAATTCTGTTGGCACACGTGAGGAACACAAATGCAAACAAGCCTGAATGGTCCCCAGGACTATATACAACTGAAAACTCACACCCCAGAAGTGACTCGAACCCATACTCCCACAACTGGTATGTACAGGGACGCCTTAATCCGCTTGACCATCACGACCGGACAAAAGGAAGTGATAGCCGAGGCTATATGAACCACTTCCCCGCCGGCACTCGGATGGTAATCTTGGGCATAGCATTTTATCAAATCACCTCATTCTTTGGGGCACACGTGAGGAACACAAATGCAAACAAGCCTGAATGGTCCCCAGGACTATATACAACTGAAAACTCACACCCCAGAAGTGACTCGAACCCATACTCCCACAACTGGTATGTACAGGGACGCCTTAATCCGCTTGACCATCACGACCGGACAAAAGGAAGTGATAGCCGAGGCTATATGAACCACTTCCCCGCCGGCACTCGGATGGTAATCTTGGGCATAGCATTTTATCAAATCACCTCAATCACTTCTGGGGTGTGAGTTTTCAGTTGTATATAGTCCTGGGGACCATTCAGGCTTGTTTGCATTTGTGTTCCTCACGTGTGCCCCAAAGAATGAGGTGATTTGATAAAATGCTATGCCCAAGATTACCATCCGAGTGCCGGCGGGGAAGTGGTTCATATAGCCTCGGCTATCACTTCCTTTTGTCCGGTCGTGATGGTCAAGCGGATTAAGGCGTCCCTGTACATACCAGTTGTGGGAGTATGGGTTCGAGTCACTTCTGGGGTGTGAGTTTTCAGTTGTATATAGTCCTGGGGACCATTCAGGCTTGTTTGCATTTGTGTTCCTCGCGTGTGCCCCAAAGAATGAGGTGATTTGATAAAATGCTATGCCCAAGATTACCATCCGAGTGCCGGCGGGGAAGTGGTTCATATAGCCTCGGCTATCACTTCCTTTTGTCTGGTCGTGATGGTCAAGCGGATTAAGGCGTCCCTGTACATACCAGTTGTGGGAGTATGGGTTCGAGTCACTTCTGGGGTGTGAGTTTTCAGTTGTATATAGTCCTGGGGACCATTCAGGCTTGTTTGCATTTGTGTTCCTCACGTGTGCCCCAAAGAATGAGGTGATTTGATAAAATGCTATGCCCAAGATTACCATCCGAGTGCCGGCGGGGAAGTGGTTCATATAGCCTCGGCTATCACTTCCTTTTGTCCGGTCGTGATGGTCAAGCGGATTAAGGCGTCCCTGTACATACCAGTTGTGGGAGTATGGGTTCGAGTCACTTCTGGGGTGTGAGTTTTCAGTTGTATATAGTCCTGGGGACCATTCAGGCTTGTTTGCATTTGTGTTCCTCACGTGTGCCCCAAAGAATGAGGTGATTTGATAAAATGCTATGCCCAAGATTACCATCCGAGTGCCGGCGGGGAAGTGGTTCATATAGCCTCGGCTATCACTTCCTTTTGTCCGGTCGTGATGGTCAAGCGGATTAAGGCGTCCCTGTACATACCAGTTGTGGGAGTATGGGTTCGAGTCACTTCTGGGGTGTGAGTTTTCAGTTGTATATAGTCCTGGGGACCATTCAGGCTTGTTTGCATTTGTGTTCCTCACGTGTGCCCCAAAGAATGAGGTGATTTGATAAAATGCTATGCCCAAGATTACCATCCGAGTGCCGGCGGGGAAGTGGTTCATATAGCCTCGGCTATCACTTCCTTTTGTCCGGTCGTGATGGTCAAGCGGATTAAGGCGTCCCTGTACATACCAGTTGTGGGAGTATGGGTTCGAGTCACTTCTGGGGTGTGAGTTTTCAGTTGTATATAGTCCTGGGGACCATTCAGGCTTGTTTGCATTTGTGTTCCTCACATGTGCCCCAAAGAATGAGGTGATTTGATAAAATGCTATGCCCAAGATTACCATCCGAGTACCGGCGTGGAAGTGGTTCATATAGCCTCGGCTATCACTTCCTTTTGTCCGGTCGTGATGGTCAAGCGGATTAAGGCGTCCCTGTACATACCAGTTGTGGGAGTATGGGTTCGAGTCACTTCTGGGGTGTGAGTTTTCAGTTGTATATAGTCCTGGGGACCATTCAGGCTTGTTTGCATTTGTGTTCCTCACGTGTGCCCCAAAGAATGAGGTGATTTGATAAAATGCTATGCCCAAGATTACCATCCGAGTGCCGGCGGGGAAGTGGTTCATATACCCTAGGCTATCACTTCCTTTTGTCCGGTCGTGATGGTCAAGCGGATTAAGGCGTCCCTGTACATACCAGTTGTGGGAGTATGGGTTCGAGTCACTTCTGGGGTGTGAGTTTTCAGTTATATATATATATATATATATATATATATATATATATATATATGCGAACAAGGCTGAATGGTCCCCAGGACTATATGCAACTGAAAACTCACACCCCAGAAGTGACTCAAACCCATACTGCCAGGAGCACTCTGCTGGCGTACAGGATCCCTTAATCGCTCGACCAACATGACCGGACAAAAGAGAATGGTGGCCGAGGCTATTTCCATCCCCCCGCTGGCACTCGGTTGTTAATCTTGGGCATGGTATTTTATCAAATCACCTCATTCTTTGTGGCACACGTGAGGAACACAAATGCGAACAAGCATGAATGGTCCCCAGGACTATATGCAACTGAAAACTCACACCCCAGAAGTTACTTGAACCCATACTGCCAGGAGCACTCTGCTGGCGTACAGGATCCCTTAACCGCTCGACCAACACGACTGGACAAAAGAGGATGGTAGCCGAGGCTATTTCCATCCCCCTGCCGGCCCTCGGTTGGTAATCTTCGGCATGGTATTTTATCAAATCACCTCATTCTTTGGGGCACACGTGAGGAACACAAATGCGAACAAGCCTGAATGGTCCCTAGGACTATATGCAACTGAAAACTCGATCGATCTGAAGAGATCGATCCTGGACAGCCAGGGCACCATGCACCTTAGCGTATTCAGTACTTTACCCATTGAATCACACTGACTGTTAAAGGAATTGGAAGTTGTTAGACTTATAACCCAAATCTCAACAGCACTCGGTGGCCAACAGGAACACATATTTTCTTCAAACCAATTTACCATGTGTAGAGGTTATCTTGAGATCTTGAGGTCGTCTTGAGATGATTTCGGTGCTTAGCGTCCCGATCCTCGACCAGGCATTCTTATTGTTACCCCCCCCCCCCAGGAAGCAGTCTATAGCAGGTGTCTAACTCCCAGGTACCTATTTACTGCTAGGTGAATGAGGGCATCAGGGTGAAAGAAATGTTTTCCCATTTGTCTACACCTCCACCGGGAATCGAGCCTGGAACCTCTGGACTATGAATCCGAAGCGCTGTCCACTCAGCTGTCAAGCGCCCTATGGCGGGGAGATGTGAGTAGTAGTATCTGTCACAGTTACCCTCTTGCTCCTGCCTGTTTATTAATTCTATACCCAAGCTAGGGCTTTTCCGTTTACTCCCGCCTGCTTCCTAAGTTCTAATAGCAGTCTCTTGTGCTGAACTGTATCAAAGGCTTTTTGGTAGTCCAGGAATATGCTGTCTGCCCCATGCTTCTTTGTTCTGCATTATTCTTGTTACTTTATCAAAGAATTCTTGAATGTTTATTAGGCATGACTTCACTTCTCTGAACCTATGATGGTGTTTGTTAACATCCTAAGTGTAACATCTAGGTGTGTAACCAGTCTTAAGACTAGTTACACAAAAAACGTTGTAACCAGTCTTAAGACTGGTTATACACCTAGACACCACATCAGGAGGAAAACAGCAGTGAAGAAGCAAGTGATGAAACTGAGAAAAGAGAACAAATACACAGAAAATGACAAGAAGGTGAGTGTGAAGAACTCAACAAGAGATTCCAGGAGGTCTTCACAATAGAACCAGGAGATGTACTCTGCACTAAATGAGGCAAACCAAGCAACCTTAGAGGAATTTGACCTCACTAGTGATGAGGTAAAAAGGAATCTGTTGGAGCTGAATGTGACAAAGGCCGCTGGGCCTGACAGAATCTCATCGTGGATACTAAAAGAAGGTGCAGGGGCACTAAGTGTGCCACTCTTTATGCTGTATCACAGGTCACTGGAAACAGGAGACTCATCGAAAAGCACAGCTAATGTAGTCCAAATAAAGAAACATGGTGACAAGCACGAGGCGCTGAACTACATGCCAGTTTCCCTAACTTGTACACCATGCAAGGTGATGGAGAAGATCGTGAGGAAAAGGCTCATAGAGCATCTTGGGGGAAATAGCTTTGTAACACACCACCAGCATGGGTTCAGAGATGGTAAATCGTGCCTCACAGAGTTAATAAAATTTTATGACCAAGCAACACAAATTATGCAAGAAAGTGAAAGGTGGGCAGACTGCATTTTCTTGGACTGTCCAAAGCCTTTGATTCAGTACCCCAAAAAATTTTGTTTCAAAGTTGGAGCAACAGATAGGAGTAAAAGGTAAGGTGCTCCAGTGGATAAGGGACTATCAAAGCAACATGAAACAGCAAGTAACTGTGAGGCGGGGAGATATCAGAGTTGCAAATTGTCACTAGCGGGATTCTACAGGGCTCTGTACTTGGAGCCATCCTATTCCTAATAAATGTAAACAACCTTCCAGAACGTATAGACTAATTCCTCTCAATGTTTTTAATGGTGCAAACATTATGAGAAGAATCAAGACAGAGGACGATAGACAGAGACTGCAGGACGACTTGGAATGACTAGTGGAGTGGTCAAGAAAATGGCTACTAAAGTTCAACTCAGGAAAGTGTATAGTAGTGAAATTAGGCGAAGGAAGCAGAAGGCTGAACAGAATGGACCAACTGGGAGGTGATAACCTGCGAATATCAAATAGAGAGAAAAATCTGAGGGGTGATATTACACTGAACCTGTCGCCAGAGGCCCACATCAAAAGGATATCATCAGCGGCATATGCTAGATTGGCCAACATAAGAACTGCCTTTAGAAACTTATATAGTTAAACACAAGACATTGTTAGAGAATTTTAAATTTAAAATTTTGCCCTGAGGGGCGAGTTTATTGGGCAGCGCCACTCATCCTGTGGGTTTACATACTGCCATAGCAGCATGTACAACACTCCCGAATAGGAAGAAAACCCGCTGGGTTGTTCATCCTGTCACTTTGTACCCAGATACAGCTGGGACTTGCTTAACTGTCTCAAGTGAACAGCTCCTCAAATAAGAAGATTAACATCTGTCAACCCTTAAAACCTTACGTTACCTTGCTGGTGCAAAATGGGGGAATCTTTTAAGAACAGTATTAATATTTGACAAATAGTGTTTTCCTAACTCAAACAATGTGGGGTTTATTATTCTACACATATTTCTAATGTCTCTCAGGTGTTCACATTCACGTAGGTAGTGGTCAAAGCAGTGTCCGTCACTCTCATCACAGATTCTGCAACTTCGCTGATCAACTCTTGTTTCCATTCCGAATCGCCATGGATATTTATATCCAAGACGGATTCTCGCTATTACTGATTCTCTCCCGCGTCCTCCCTCTTCTTCGTCCATAATGATTGGGATTGCCAGCTTCAACATATTGTACCATCGTACAGATTCACTGGTTTGTGCTTTTATCCTCAGTTACCTTGTCACGGTGATATTGCCTGACAATACCCCTAATTTGTAGAAGAGTCTTGGGTATGAAGTATTCAATATCGTCTCCTTCAGCACCCAGCACATCTGCTCGTTCATTCCCACATATACCAACATGGGAGGGGATCCACAGAAACTTGATGATTCTTCCATGATTGGTAAGTCCTCTCACAGCTCTCTTAATTTCAGCGACTATTGCAAGATTTTCTTCCCGACTTTTACATAGGCTTTGCAGTGCTGCTTTTGAATCAGTGCAAATCACTGCACCATTAGCGTTCCGTTCAAGAAACCTTAACGCAATAACAATGACAGTTAGCTCTGCTTGCGTTGAAGTGGCATAGTTCTCAATACGCGCTTTTTCTTCATTTCTACATTGGAAAGCATTATCCTTAATTACATTGTATGCTGCACCAGCCATGCCATTGACAAGATTAGATGATCGTCAGTGTAGATTTGATCTAGTTCATCCCCGGCTTCTTTATAAATGTCGTCAAGATACTTGTGCCTCATTTCTTGTGGTATCATGTTGGATTTTTTCGTTACCATTTTATTGATGATAATCCTGCATGAGTCATCCTCCCAGGGAGGTAACCTCTCTACAGGCAGGAGCTCACGGGCTTGCTCAAGCAGGTGAGGTTCTTCCAGGTAGCAGGCTGATCTGTGATGCCATTTTTTGCTTCTCCTGTTTCCACCTGTAAGTAACACAGAGCTCAGTTTTTTCTTAGCAATATCATTGTAATGGGGATCTCTGTCGATCCTAATTGCAAGCTTAGCATTCAGTTCCTTAATTCTGCTTTAAACACTGGGGAGGGGCAACTCCTCTCGTAGATTAGACGTTTAGGCAGTTCTTGGGACTCCAAGAATGATTGTCATGGCTTCATTTTGAATGCTTTCGAGCCTTTTCATATCGCTTTGGGAGTAGGTGCACAAAACCGGTGCGGCATAGTCTATGTCGGAGCGCACATAGGCTGTGTACATCATTTTAAGCACGGCAATAGAGGCTCCATGTCCATTCCAGGTAATAGCTCTCAGTGCTCTGAGTCGACTTTTGCATGTTCCTATGGGTTGATTGAGCTCCACTTTCTCCCCCTTGTTAGAGTCGACAGTGACGCCAAGGTACCGATAGTGGTCGACCCATTCCAGTTTTACACCATTAATTTGTATTTCTTCATTTTCTCCCCTCTTGTGAGGAGAGTATGCCTTTGTCTTGTTTGAGGAGAGAGTGAAACCGAGCTCAGTACATTTCCTTCCGAGGAGGTCAATGGACTGTATAATGTTTCCCAAGGTGGGAGCTTGTATTAGAACATCATCTGCATATCCCACTTGTTGTGTTCCTTCCGGGAAATCAATATTTGTAATGTCGTTCATAAGTACATTGAATAGTGTGGGACTTAAGACTCCTCCTTGGGGGGGGGGGGGTGTTACCGAGTTCCATATTCAATGTTCTTGAGACTGCTCCATTGAAGCAGACCTTGGCTTCCCTCCCTGTGAGGTAGCCTTCAATCCATTTCATGAGTCTCTCCTTGACACCCATGCATGCAAGCTCGTCCAGGATCGCAATCCCCCTATGCTTTGTCGAAAGCTCCTTTGATGTCAACAAATACAGAGTATTTAGCTGTGTCATTAGCCAGGTAATTAACTATACAATTTGCTGTGCTCCGTCCATTAACAAATCCATTGACCCCTTCCCCTAAGACCTGCCTACTTTGTGCAACAGTCGGTTTAGGATGATCCTTTCAAGCATCTGGCAAGTGCATGAAATGAGACTGATTGGTCTGTAATTGCCAGGGTCATTGGGCTTCGGTATGGGGACAATTATTGCAAGTTTCCATTGTGTGGGCAACACACCACTTAGGAATGACTTGTTAAACAGGTGGAGTAGTGGATTCCCAGACACTTCACACAGAGCATTGAGTATGTCGTAGGTGACGTCATCTTCACCAGTTGCTATACTTTTACCTTTTTTCGTAGCCCCCTTTAATTCCTGGCCGGTGATTGGTTCCCCATACTCGTCATCATTAGATTATGCTCTTGTTATACTAATCCTTCTGTTTTATGTCGGAGGAGCTGTTCCCTGCTTACTTCTTCAGGGAGAGAGGAGAAGGACGCTGCATCACTCTACTTGTGAATTTGTTCCTCGGCCTTACCCTGGGGGTCTTTGTGAGCCGCAGGCCGGGCTCTGCCCCCCTTAGCTATCTGAATTTTTGTCCACACTTGTCTTGCAGATGTTTCTCTTCCAATAGACAATTCAAGCCATTGTCTTTCCCGCTCTTTAATCTTCTCTTCCCTGGCTACTTGACACAGTTTTAAACAGCTCTTGGCTGCTTTCAGTGGGATGTCTCTGGTACTCTCTACTCATGCTCCTTACATTTGCATTGAGCATCTGTATGTAGTCGTTCTCATACCATTTTATTGTCTACTTTTGAGGGTTACTTCGCCCAGATATATGGCGCGGAACTCTGAGACAGTGCTCAATTTTGTGACTGAGGTGATTAACAAATATATCAGTGTCTTCTGGGATTTGGTAATCTTTGAACCAGTCACTCATCCTGTTTATGAAAAGCGGCCTCATATCTGGTCCGAGTAATAATCTTTTTTTCTTATATTTGTCTCTTTCCTTCTCTTGCACATGTCGACGGTGGTAATCAGTGCCCAGTGGTCACCTCATAAACTGTGCACAATGTGTGTACTGGCATCTGTGTCCTGTGCAGTCAGCAGGAGATCATAGTCCAATCTTCGGCCTCTGAGGTGAGTTGGCTGTTTATCACCCAGGACTCTAAGGTTTTCACTTCCCCTGACATACAGAGACAGCTTCCGTCCATTGACATTGGGCTGATGATAGTTGGCACCAAAGTGTGGATGCCTGGCATTAAGGTCACCAACCAGCAGGGTAGATTCTTCGTTAACAAATTCAGGCAGTGTGTCAAGGTCAAGTTTACTCTGTGGCACATATAGGTTGATTATATGTAGGGCATTATTGTTTAAGTGAAGAGTTACCCCCCAGCGATTCATAGTCGTCCTCCATGTGGTGGTCATCAATAATCTGTCCAGGTATGTTCAGGCAGGTATCAGGCCCTGCAGAATTTGAAGTATATTCTCCTGGGTCTTCTGGATTGTACATAGGGTATTCTCAAGTTTATTTTGCTTGGTCATTAATTCTTGCATGAGTGGGCGATTTTTTTATCACGTGGGTAATCATTGCTTCCATATCGAGCGGCATTGTTTTATCAGGATCCAGTAAAGTGTTGGCTGGTGAGTGAAGAGGAGGGGGAAGGGTAGGTGGGTGAGAAGAAGGGGAGGGAGTGGTTGGTTAGGAGGGAGGGAGGGTCGCCTGGGAGGCAGAAGAGCTGGTTGACTGGGAGGGGTTGGGAGGTATGGGTGACGAGGCAGGAATGGGGTTGTTCAGTGGGGTAGGGTTGGGGTTAGTGAGTTAGGTAGGGTTGGGACTAGTGAGTGGGGTAGGGTTAGGGTTAGTGAGTTAGGTAGGGTTGGGACTAGTGAGTGGGGTAGAGGTGAGTGGGTTTGTGAGAGGGAGGGGGTCCGGTTGGGCCTGTGTGGGGTGGTGGTGGGTCACTCCACCACTACCCCAGACTGTTGTCTGCCTACTGTAGGCTGGACCCTGGGCCGGCTCCCGGACTAGACCCTGGCTTGCTATGGTACTGTTCACGATGCCATTCCCGCATCTGTTCACTGGTCCACCTGCTGTTTGCGTCGGTGTCCTTCTCGAGCATTGCCAGTCACGCCTCTTCCTGCAATACATGTTCCAAGCATGATGGGGCTGCTTGCAGTTGACACATTTAGGTATTACCCCGTCACCCCCACTCGGTGTATGCCTGGCAGACACTGCTTGGTGTCGTGAGAGCCCCTGCAATACCCACACCTAATTGGGCGATCACATTGCCACGTTCTGTGATCCAATCGTTGACCGTTGTCACATAAGGACGGGCTGCCAATATACCTCTCCACTTTGCGATATACCTGCTCTCTATGCGATACTCTGCTCTCTGGGTGTGGGCAGCCTTAATAATCCATCTGTACTTCTCTACTACTGTCAATCCCATTGCAGGAAAGATTAGGGTGTGCCACTCACTGTCTTCGTCTTGTTGTTGATGTTGCTGCTGTTGCTGCTCACCCTGTCGCTGTATCCTGTCCCGTCTCATGCTTCCTTTGTTTTTGACTAGTCGGAAGTCACCATCATCTTCTGTTGTAGAGTCATCTGTACCATTACTGTTTGGAGGGGCCCGGGTGGGGATCTTCACCGGAGGGCCCCGGGTGGGGATCCTCACTGGAGGGCTCCTGGGTGGGGATCAGCACCCGGGGGGGCCCCTGGTGGGGAATGGAGCCCACGCCAGGGGGGGCAATGATGCCCGGGCACCCTAGCCCGGGCTAGTTATTGCCCGGGTTATTGTTAGAGAAGATTCCGAGGTATGCCACCAGACTAGTCCCGGAACTGAGAGGTATGAGCTACGAAGAAAGGTTAAGGGAGCTGACCACACATCACTGGAAAACAGAAGAGTAAGGGGAAGACGTGATAACCACTACAAAATTCTCAGGGGAATTGACAAGGTGGACAAAGGCAAACTCTTTAGTACGGGTGGAACACGGACAAGGGGACACAGGTGGAAACTTAGTACCCAAATGAGCCAAAGAGACATTAGAAACAATTTTTCAGTGTGAGAGTAGTTAAAAATGGAATGCATTAAATAGTGATGTGGTGGAGGCAGATTCCATACACAGCTTGATATGTAGATTTGATAGAGCAGCCCAGTAGACACAGAAATCTTAATTGATTGACAATTGAGAGGCGAGACCAAAGAGCCAGAGCTACACCCCCGCGTGCACAACTAGGTGAGTACACCTACACACACACACACACACACACACACACACACACACACACACACACACACACACACACACACACACACACACACACACACACACACACACACACACACACACACACACACACACACACACACACTCACACACACACAAACACACACACACACACACACACACAATCACGGAAAGGGTAGACTAGGAGAAAAAGGAACCGCATGGAGGAGAGGAAACATGGAGAGCTAACCTACTGGAGGTGGCAATAAAATAGCTTTTTAAACCAGCATGTCAGGGAATCCACAAGAATGAGGGAAAACGATGAACCAGCGAGACTCGACCTAGTCTTCACTCTGAACGACTCCTACATAAGGGAAATCGACTTTGAGTCCCCAGTAGGAATGAACGATCACAGTGTACTGACGTTTGAGTATCTAGTCAAAGTAGGGTTAAAGTACGCCAGGATGGGAACTGAGAACAAAAGGCTGGCATTCTGTAAGGGAAACTATGAGGAAATAAGAAAATTCCTATCGGATATAACAGGGGAAACAGAGCTCAACGGAAAGACGACCCAAGACATGATGGAATACATCATGTAGAAGTATAAGGAGGCAGCAGAAACGTTTATCCCAGTTCAAAAGGAAAAAAATGAAATGCAGATGAGAAACTCATGATTTATGCAGAGATTATAAGCTAGCAAAGCAACAAAGTAAATGAGCGAGGAGAAACTATAGTAATTAGAGGACACTTGAGAGCAGAAAAGGATACCAGAGAGCCATGAATGAATACGTCAGGGTGAGAAGAGAGGCAGAAGGGCAATATGGAAACGACTTAGCAAGCAAGGCAAAGACTCAACCTAAATTGCTGCACAGTTACATCAGGAGAAAAATAACAGTGAAGGAACAGGTAATCAAACTGATAATAGGGGCAGACAGATTCACTACAAACGACAAGGAAGTGTGTGAGAAACTCAATAAGAAATTTCAGGAAGTCATTAGTTAACCCAGGTATTTTTCGAGGAGTTTGAGATTACCAGTGGGGATGTAGGGAAACTTTTGCTGAAGTTGGATGTGACAGAGGCTATAGGCCCGGATGGAATATAACCATGGATACTAAAGGAAGCAGCACAAGCATTGTGCCTGCCACTCTCCATGATGTATAACAAATCACTGGTAACAGGTAAACTGACAAAAATTTGGAAAACTGCTAATGTAGTCCCGATATTCAAGAAGAGGGATAGACAGGAGGCAGTGAACTACAGGCCAGTGTCCCTAACTTGCATACCATGCAAGCTGATGGAGAAGATTGTGCGAAAAAAGCTAGAGGATCATCAGGAGCGAAAGAGCTTTGTAACACAACAAGAGCATGGGTTTAGGGATGGCAAGTCCTGCTTCACAGGATTAATTGAATTTTACGATCAGGCAGCAAGAATGAGGCAAGAAAGAGAGGGGAGAGCAGATTGCATATTTTTGAATTGCCAGAAAACCTATGACACAGTAACACAAAAGAGGCTCGTGCAAAAGCTGGAGATGAAGGCAGGAGAGAAAGGGAAGGTACTCCATTGGATTGTCCAGGTCTTCTTGAAACCTCATGCTGTCCTGCTCTGTCTTAATCCTTCTCCTAGTTTTGGCATCTTCAGCAAACATTGAGAGGAATTGGTCTAGACCCATTGGAAGATCATTTACGTATATTGAAAACAGGATAGGCCCGAGTACTGAACCCAATGGAACTCCACTGGTGACTGCACGCCAATCTGAGGACTCACCCCTCACAAACTCTCTGATTCCTATTGCTTAAGTACCCCATTATCCACTGGAGCATGCAACGAGTTACTCTTGCCTATTTCCCAAATTTATGTGAAAGCCTCTTATGAGGTACTGTGTCAAAGGCTTTCTGACAGTCCAGGAAAATGCAGTCTGTAGAACCTTCTCTTTCTTGCATAATCTTTGCCACCCGACTGTAGAATACTATTAAACAACTAACTGAGGCAAGATTTGCCATCCCTGAGCCAAAATTGGTGGTGTGTCACTAAGTCCCTTTTCTCCAGATGTGTTACTAGGTTTTTCCTCACGATCTTCTCCATCACCTTGCATGGTATACAAGTTAAAGACACTGGCTTGTAGTTCAATGCCTCTTACCTGTCACCCTTTTTGTATATTGGGACTACATTAGCCGTCTTCCATATTTTTGGTAAGTCTCCCGTTTCCCGTCTCCCATCTCCAGTTACCTACTATACAACACAGAGAGTTGCACGAAAAGTACTTCTGCACACTTTTTTAGTACCCATGGTGAGATTCCGTCTGGACCTTTCTCACGTCCAGATCCAACAAATGCCTCTTAACCACATCTCTGGTAATTTCGAATCCTTCCAAAGTCGCCTGGTTTAATACCACCTCTCCTAGCTCAAGGACTTCACCTCTGGGTCTATTGTGAAGACCTCTTGGAATCCCTTGTTGAGTTCTTCACACACATTCTTGTCATTCTCTGTGTACCTGTTTTCGCGCGTGTGTGTGTGTGTGTGTACTCACCTAATTGTACTTACCTAATTGTGCTTGCGGGGGTTGAGCTTTGTCTCTTTGGTCCCGCCTCTCAACTGTCAATCAACTGGTGTACAGATTCCTGAGCCTACTGGGCTCTATCATATCTACATTTGAAACTGTGTATGGAGTCAGCCTCCACCACATCACTTCCTAGAGCATTCTCTTTATTAACTACCCTGACACTTAAAAAAATCTTTCTAACATCTCTGTGGCTCATCTCGGTACTAAGTTTCCACCTGTGTCCCCTTGTTCGTGTCCCACCCGTGCTGAAGAATTTGACTTTCTCCACCCTGTCGATTCCCCTGAGAATTTTGTAGGTGGTTATCATGTCTCCCCTTACTCTTCTGTTTTCCAGGGACGTGAGGTTCAGCTCCTTTAGCCTTTCCTCGTAGATCATTCCTCTCAATTCCGGGACGAGCCTGGTGGCATACCGCTGAATCTTCTCTAACTTTGTCTTGTGTTTATCTTGGTATGGACTCCAGGCTGCCGCTGCATATTCCAAGATTGGTCTGACATAAGTGGTATACAGGGTCCTGAACGATTCCTTACACAAGTTCTAAAAGCAGTTCTTATGTTGACTAGTCTAGCATATGCCGCTGATGATATCCTTTTCATGTGGGCCTCTGGGGACAGGTTCGGTGTGATATCAACCCCCAGATCTTTCTCTCCCTTTGACTCTTTCAGGGTTTCACCTCCCAGATGATACCTTGTGTTCAGACTCCTGCTCCCTTCGCCTAGTTTCATTACTTTACACTTTCGTGAGTTGAACTTTAGCAGCCATTTTCTAGACCATTCCTCCAGTTTGTCGAGGTCATTTTTGAGAAGATTCTTTTCATAATTTCAAAATCTTCTCGTGTGTGTGTGTGTGTGTGTGTGTGTGTGTGTGTGTGTGTGTGTGTGTGTGTGTGTGTGTGTGTGTGTGTGTGTGTGTGTGTGTGTGTGTGTGTGTGTGTGTGTGTGTGTGTGTGTGTATGTGTGTGTGTGTGTGTGTGTGTGTGTGTGTGTGTGTGTGTGTGTGTGTGTGTGTGTGTGTGTGTGTGTGTGTGTGTGTGTGTGTGTATGTGTGTGTGTGTGTGTGTGTGTGTGTGTGTGTGTGTGTGTGTGTGTGTGTGTGTGTGTGTGTGTGTGTGTGTGTGTGTGTGTGTGTGTGTGTGAGTGTACTCACCTAATTGTACTCACCTAATTGTGCTTGCGGGGGTTGAGCTTTGGCTCTTTGGTCCCGCCTCTCAACTGTCAATCAACTGGTGTACAGATTCCTGAGCCTACTGGGCTCTATCATACCTACATTTGAAACTGTGTATGGAGTCAGCCTCCACCACATCACTTCCTAGTGCATTCCATTTATTAACTACTCTGACACTGAAAAAATTCTTTCTAACGTCTCTGTGGCTCATCTGGGTACTAAGTTTCCACCTGTGTCCCCTTGTTCGTGTCCCACCCGTGCTGAAGAGTTTGTCTTTGTCCACCCTGTCAATTCCCCTGAGAATTTTGTAGGTGGTTATCATGTCTCCCCTTACTCTTCTGTTTTCCAGGGATGTGAGGTTCAGCTCCTTTAGCCTTTCCTCGTAGCTCAATCCTCTCAGTTCCGGGACGAGCCTGGTGGCATACCGCTGAATCTTCTCTAACTTTGTCTTGTGTTTAACTAGGTATGGACTCCAGGCTGGAGCTGCATACTCCAGGATTGGTCTTACATAAGTGGTATACAGGGTTCTGAAAGATTCCTTACACAAGTTTCTGAAGGCAGTTCTTATGTTGGCCAGTCTAGCATATGCCGCTGATGACATTTCAGATGACACACACACACAGATGACACACACACACACACACACACACAGTGTGTGTGTGTGTGTGTGTGTGTGTGTGTGTGTGTGTGTGTGTGTGTGTGTGTGTGTGTGTGTGTGTGTGTGTGTGTGTGTGTGTGTGTGTGTGTGTGTGTGTGTGTGAGTGTGTGTGTGTGTGTGTACTCACCTATTTGTACTCACCTATTTGTGCTTGCGGGGGTTGAGCTTTGGCTCTTTGGTCCCGCCTCTCAACTGTCAATCAACTGGTGTACAGATTCCTGAGCCTACTGGGCTCTATCATATCCACATTTAAAACTGTGTATGGAGTCAGCCTCCACCACATCACTGCCTAATGCATTCCATCCGTTAGCTACTCTGACACTGAAAAAGTTCCTTTTAACGTCTCTGTGGCTCATGTGGGTACTCAGTTTCCACCTGTGTCCCCTTGTTCGCGTCCCACCAGTGTTGAATAGTTTATCCTTGTTTACCCGGTCGATTCCTCTGAGGATTTTGTAGGTTGTGATCATGTCTCCCCTTGCTCTTCTGTCTTCCAGTGTCGTAAGGTGCATTTCCTGCAGCCTTTCCTCGTAACTCATGCCTTTTAGTTCTGGGACTATTCTAGTGGCATACCTTTGGACTTTTTCCAGCTTCGTCTTGTGCTTGACAAGGTACGGGCTCCATGCTGGGGCCGCATACTCCAGGATTGGTCTTACATATGTGGTGTACAAGATTCTGAATGATTCCTTACACAGGTTCCTGAACGCTGTTCTGATGTTAGCCAGCCTCGCATATGCCGCAGACGTTATTCTTTTTATGTGGGCTTCAGGAGACAGGTTTGGTGTGATATCAACTCCTAGATCTTTCTCTCTGTTCGTTTCATTAAGTACTTCATCTCCTATTCTGTATCCTGTGTTTGGCCTCCTATTTCCACCACCTAGTTTCATTACTTTGCATTTACTCGGGTTGAACTTCAACAGCCATTTGTTGGACCATTCACTCAGTCTGTCTAGGTCATCTTGTAGCCTCCTACTATCGTCCTCAGTTTCAATCCTCCTCATAATTTTTGCATCATCGGCAAACATTGAGAGAAACGATTCTATACCCTCTGGAAGATCATTTACATATATCAGAAACAGTATAGGTCCAAGGACTGACCCCTGCGGTACTCCACTCGTAACGTCTCGCCAATCTGAGACCTCACCCCTCACACTGACTCGTTTTCTCCTGTTACTTAGGTACTCCTGTATCCAACGGAGTACCTTCCCTTTCACTCCAGCCTGCATCTCCAGTTTTTTCACTAGCCTCTTGTGTGGCACTGTGTCAAAGGCTTTCTGACAATCCAAAAATATGCAGTCTGCCCACCCTTCTCTTTCTTGCCTTATTTTTGTTGCCTGGTCGTAGAATTCAAGTAACCCTGTGAGGCAGGACCTGCCATCCCTGAATCCATGTTGATGCTGTGTTACAAAGTTCTTTCGCTCCAGGTGCTCCACTAGCTTTCTTCGCACAATCTTCTCCATTATCTTGCATGGTATGCAGGTTAGGGACACTGGTCTGTAATTCAGTGCCTCCTGTCAATCCCCTTTCTTGTATATCGGAACTACGTTAGCTGCTTTCCAAATTTCTGGCAGTTCCCCTGTTGCCAGTGATTTGTTATACACCATGGAGAGCGGGAGGCACAGTTCTTCTGCTCCTTCCTTTAGTATCCAAGGGGAGATTCCATCTGGGCCTATAGCCTTTGTCACATCCAATTCTAGTAAACACTTCCTTACTTCCCCGCTGGTAATCTCAAACTCTTCCAGTGGTTCCTGGTTAGCTATTCCCTCTCTTATCTCTGGGATTTCTCCTTGCTCTAAGGTGAAGACCTCTTGGAATTTCTTATTCAGTTCCTCACACACTTCCTTGTCGTTTGTAGTGAATCCTTCTGCCCCTATCCTTAATTTCATAACCTGTTCCTTTACTGTTGTTTTTCTCCTGATGTGGCTATGCAGCAATTTAGGCTGAGTCTTTACCTTGCTTGCGATGTCATTTTCGTATTGTCTTTCTGCCTCTCTTCTCATCCTAACATATTCATTCCTGGCATTCTGGTATCTTTCTCAGCTCTCCAGTGTCCTGTTATTCCTATAGTTTCTCCATGCCCTTTTACTTTGCTGCTTAGCTAGCCTACATCTCTGATTAAACCATGGGTTTCTCATCTTCATTTCACTGTTTTCCTTTTGGACTGGGACAAACTTGTTTGCTGCGTCCTTGCATTTTTGCGTGATGTATTCCATCATATCTTAGGCCGTCTTTTCCCTGAGCTCTGTTTCCCATGCTATATCTGCTAGGCATTTTCTTATCTCCTCATAGTTTCCCTTTCGGTATGCTAACCTTTTGGTTTTGGTATCCCTCCTCGAGTTCAGTAACACTTCTTCAATCAGGTACTCAAACACCAATACACTGTGGTCGCTCATTCCTACTGGGTCCTCAAAACTGATTTCTCTTATGTCAGAGTCGTTCAGGGTGAAAACCAGGTCGAGTCTCGCTGGTTCGTCATTTCCTCTCATCCTTGTGGGTTCACTGACATGCTGGGTTAAGAAGTTTCTAGTCGCCACCTCCAGTAGTTTGGCTCTCCACGTATCCTCGCCTCCATGCGGTTCCTTGTTCTCCCAGTCAATCCTGCCGTGATTGAAGTCCCCCATGATGAGCAGGTGGGAACTATTTCTACAGGCAGAAGAGGCTGCCCTCTCAATTATAGTGTTAACTGCCATGTTGTTGCTTTCGTACTCTTGACTGGGTCTTCTGTCATTTGGTGGAGGATTATATATTACTGCTACTACTATCCTTGGTCCTCCCATTGTCATGGTGCCTGCTATGTAGTCTCTGAAACCCTAACAGCCCGGGATAGCCATCTCCTTAAAATTCCATTCCTTTCACACATTCCTGTGTGTGTGTGTGTGTGTGTGTGTGTGTGTGTGTGTGTGTGTGTGTGTGTGTGTTTGTGTGTGTGTGTGTGTGTGTGTGTGTGTGTGTGTGTGTGTGTGTGTGTGTGTGTGTGTGTGTGTGTGTGTGTGTGTGTGTGTGTGTGTGTGTGTGTGTGTGTGTGTGTGTGTGTGTGTGTGTGTGTGTGTGTGTGTGTGTGTATGTGTGTGTGTGTGTGTACTCACCTAGTTGTACTCACCTAGTTGTGCTTGCGGGGGTTGAGCTCTGGCTCTTTGGTCCCGCCTCTCAACTGTCAATCAACAGGTGTACAGGTTCCTGAGCCTATTGGGCTCTATCATATCTACACTTGAAACTGTGTATGGAGTCAGCCTCCACCACATCACTTCCTAATGCATTCCATTTGTCAACCACTCTGACACTAAAAAAGTTCTTTCTAATATCTCTGTGGCTCATTTGGGCACTCAGTTTTCACCTGTGTCCCCTAGTGCGTGTGCCCCTTGTGTTAAACAGTCTGTCTTTATCAACCCTGTCGATTCCCTTGAGGATCTTGAATGTGGTGATCATGTCCCCCCTAACTCTTCTGTCTTCCAACGAAGTGAGGTTTAATTCCCGTAGTCTCTCCTCGTAGCTCATACCTCTCAGCTCGGGTACTAGTCTGGTGGCAAAACTTTGAACCTTTTCCATTTTAGTCTTATGCTTGATTAGATATGGACTCCATGCTGGTGCCGCATACTCCAGGATTGGTCTGACATATGTGGTATATAATGTTCTGAAAGATTCCTTACACAAGTTTGTAAAGGCCGTTCTTATGTTAGCCAACCTGGCATATGCTGCTGCTGTTATCCTCTTGATATGAGCTTCAGGGGACAGGTCTGGCGTGATATCAACCCCCAGGTCTTTCTCTCTCTCGAACTCTTGAAGTATTTCATCTCCCAAGTGATACCTTGTATCTGGTCTCCTGCTTCCTACCCCTATCTTCATTACATTACATTTGCTTGGATTAAACTCTAACAGCCATTTGTTCGACCATTCCTGCAGCTTGTCCAGGTCTTCTTGAAGCCTCAAGCTGTCCTCCTCTGTCTTAATCCTTCTCATAATTTTGGCGTCGTCAGCAAACATTGAGAGGAATGAGTCTATACCCTCTGGGAGATCATTTACGTATATCAGAAACAGGATAGGCCCAAGTACAGAGCCCTGTGGGACTCCACTGGTGACTTCACGCCAGTCTGAGGTCTCACCCCTCACTGTAACTTTCTGCTTCCTATTGTTTAGGTACTCCCTTATCCACTGGAGCGCCCTACCAGTTACTACTGCCTGTTTCTCCAGCTTATGCATCAACCTTTTATGGGGTACTGTGTCAAAGGCTTTCCGATAGTCCAAAAAAATGCAGTCCGCTCACCCTTCTCTTTCTTGTTTAATCTTTGTCACCTGATCGTAGAATTCTATCAATCCTGTAAGGCAAGATTTACCCTCCCTGAACCCATGTTGATGGGTTGTCACGAAGTCTCTTCTCTCCAGATGTGTTACTAGGTTTTTTCTCATAATCTTCTCCATCACCTTGCATGGTATACCAGTTAAGGACACTGGCCTGTAGTTCAGTGCCTCTTGTCTGTCACCCTTTTTGTATATTGGTACTACATTAGCAGTCTTCCATATTTCTGGTAGGTCCCCCGTTTCCAGTGACCTACTATACACTATGGAGAGTGGTAGGCAAAGTGCTCCTGCACACTCTTTCAATACCCAATTTACAATGTGTGTGTGTGTGTGTGTGTGTGTGTGTGTGTGTGTGTGTGTGTGTGTGTGTGTGTGTGTGTGTGTGTGTGTGTGTGTGTGTGTGTGTGTGTGTGTGTGTGTGTGTGTTCACCTATTTGTACTTACTTAATTGTGCTTGCGGGGGTTGAGCTTTGTCTCTTTGGTGCCGCCTCTCAACTGTTAATCAACTGGTGTACAGATTGCTGAGCCTACTGGGATCTATCATATCTACATTTGAAACTGTGTATGGAGTCAGCCTCCACCACATCACTTCCTAGAGCATTCCCTTTATTAACTACCCTGACACTGAAAAAAATCTTTCTAACGTCTCTGTGGCTCATCTGGGTACTAAGTTTCCACCTGTGTCTCCTTGTTCGTGTCCCACCCGTGCTAAAGAATTTGACTTTGTCCGCCCTGTCAATTCCCCTGAGAATTTTGTAGGTGGTTATCATGTCTCCCCTTACTCTTCTGTTTTCCAGGGACGTGAGGTTCAGCTCCTTTAGCCATTCCTCGTAGATCATTCCTCTCAATTCCGGGACGAGCCTGGCGGCATACCGCTGAATCTTCTCTAACTTTGTCTTGTGTTTTTCTTGGTATGGACTCCAGGCTGCCGCTGCATATTCCAAGATTGGTCTGACATAAGTGGTATGCAGGGTCCTGAACGATTCCTTACACAAGTTCTAAAGGCAGTTCTTATGTTGACTAGTCTAGCATATGCCGCTGATGATATCCTTTTCATGTGGACCTCTGGGGACAGGTTCAGTGTGATATCAACCCCCAGATCTTTCTCTCCCTTTGACTCTTTCAGGGTTTCACCTCCCAGATGATACCTTGTGTTCTGCCTCCTGCTCCCTTCGCCTAGTTTCATTACTTTACACTTTCGTAAGTTGAACTTTAGCAGCCATTTTCTAGACCATTCCTCCAGTTTGTCGAGGTCATTTTTGAGAAGATTCTTTTCATAATTTCAAAATCTTCTCGTGTGTGTGTGTGTGTGTGTGTACTCACCTAATTGTACTCACCTAATTGTGCTTGCGGGGGTTGAGCTCTGGCTCTTTGGTCTCGCCTCTCAACCGTCAATCAACTGGTGTACAGATTCCTGAGCCTATTGGGCTCTATCATATCTACATTTGAAACTGTGAATGGAGTCAGCCTCCACCACATCACTTCCTAATGCATTCCATTTGCTAACTACTCTGACACTGAAAAAGTTCTTTCTAACGTCTCGGTGGCTCATTTGGGTACTCAGCTTCCACCTGTGTCCCCTTGTTCGCGTCCCACCAGTGTTGAAAAGTTCATCCTTGTTTACCCGGTCGATTCCCCTGAGGATTTTGTAGGTTGTGATCATGTCCCCCCTTACTCTTCTGTCTTCCAGTGTCGTGAGGTGCATTTCCCGTAGCCTTTCCTCATAACTCATGCCTCTTAGTTCTGGGACTAGTCTAGTAGCATACCTTTGGACTTTTTCCAGCTTCGTCTTGTGCTTGACAAGGTACGGGCTCCATGCTGGGGCCGCATACTCCAGGATTGGTCTTACATATGTGGTGTACAAGATTCTGAATGATTCCTTACACAGGTTCCTGAACGCCGTTCTGATGTTAGCCAGCCTCGCATATGCCGCAGACGTTATTCTCTTTATGTGGGCTTCAGGAGACAGGTTTGGTGTGATATCAACTCCTAGATCTTTCTCTCTGTCTGTTTCATTAAGTACTTCATCTCCTATTCTGTATCCTGTGCCTGGCCTCCTGTTTCCACTGCCTAGTTTCATTACTTTGCATTTACTCGGGTTGAACTTCAACAGCCATTTGTTGGACCATTCACTCAGTCTATCCAGGTCATCTTGTAGCCTCCTACTATCATCCTCTGTTTCAATCCTCCTCATAATTTTTGCATCGTCGGCAAACATTGAGAGGAACGAATCTATACCCTCTGGGAGATCATTTACATATACCAGAAACAGTATAGGTCCAAGGACTGACCCCTGCGGGACTCCACTTGTGACGTCTCGCCAATCTGAGACCTCACCCCTCACACAGACTCGTTGTCTCCTGTTGCTTAGGTATTCCTCTATCCACCGGAGTACCTTCCCTCTCACTCCAGCCTGCATCTCCAACTTTCGCACTAGCCTCTTGTGTGGCACTGTATCAAAGGCTTTCTGACAATCCAAAAATATGCAGTCTGCCCACCCTTCTCTTTCTTGCCTTATTTTTGTTGCCTGGTCGTAGAATTCAAGTAACCCTGTGAGGCAGGACCTGCCATCCCTGAACCCATGTTGATGCTGTGTTACAAAGTTCCTTCGCTCCAGATGCTCCACTAGTTTTTTTCGCACAATCTTCTCCATCAGCTTACATGGTATGCAGGTTAGGGACACTGGCCTGTAGTTCAGTGCCTCCTGCCTATCCCCTTTCTTGTATATCGGGACTACGTTAGCTGCTTTCCAAATATCTGGCAGTTCCCCTGTTGCCAGTGATTTGTTATACACTATGGAGAGTGGTAGGCTCAGTTCTCTTGCTCCTTCCTTTAGAACCCAAGGGGAGATTCCATCTGGGCCTATAGCCTTCGTCACGTCCAACTCTAGTAAACACTTCCTTACTTCCCCACTGGTAATCTCAAACTCTTCCAGTGGTTCCTGGTTAGCTATTCCCTCACTTACCTCTGGAATTTCTCCTTGTTCTAAGGTGAAGACCTCCTGGAATTTCTTATTCAATTCCTCACACACTTCCTTGTCATTTGTAGTGAATCCTTCCGCCCCTATCCTTAATCTCATAACCTGTTCCTTTACTGTTGTTTTTCTCCTAATGTGGCTATGCAACAATTTAGGCTGAGTCTTTGCCTTGCTTGCGATGTCATTTTCGTATTGTCTTTCTGCCTCTCTTCTCATCCTGACATATTCATTCCTGGCATTCTGGTATCTTTCTCTGCTCTCCAGTGTCCTGTTATTCCTATAGTTTCTCCATGCCCTTTTACTTGGCTGCTTAGCTAGCCTACATCTTTGATTAAACCATGGGTTTCTCATCTTCATTTCTCTGTTTTCCTTTTGGACTGGGACAAACTTGTTTGCTGCGTCCTTGCACTTCTGCGTGATGTAATCCATCATATCTTGGGCCGTCTTTCCCCTGAGCTCTGTTTCCCATGCTATATCTGTTAGGAATTTTCTTATCCCCTCATAGTTTCCCTTTCGGTATGCTAACCTTTTGGTGTCGGTATCCCTCCTCGAGTTCAATAACCCTTCTTCAATCAAGTACTCAAACACCAGTACACTGTGGTCGCTCATTCCTACTGGGTCCTCAAAACCGATTTCTCTTATGTCGGAGTCGTTCAGAGTGAAGACTAGGTCGAGTCTCGCTGGTTCGTCATTGCCTCTCATCCTTGTGGGTTCTCCGACATGCTGCGTTAAAAAGTTGCTTGTCACCACCTCCAATAGTTTGGCTCTCCACGTATCCTCGCCTCCATGCAGTTCCTTGTTCTCCCAGTCAATCTTTCCGTGATTGAAGTCGCCCATGATGAGCAGGTGGGATCTATTTCTACAGGCAGCAGAGGCTGCCCTCTCAATTATAGTGTTAACTGCCTTGTTGTTGTTTTCATACTCTTGACTGGGTCTCCTGTCATTTGGTGGAGGGTTGTATATTACTGCTACTACTATTCTTGGTCCTCCCATTGTTATGGTGCCTGCTATGTAGTCTCTGAACTCCTCACAGCCCGGGATGGCCATCTCCTTAAAACTCCATTCCCTTCTCATGAGTAGGGCCACTCCGCCTCCTCCTCTACCTTCCCTCTCTTTCCTTATTACTGTATACTCCAGGGGAAACACGGCATTCGTTATGATTCCAGAGAGTTTTGTTTCAGTGAGTCCGATTACATCTGGGTTAACTTCTTGTGCTCTTTCCCTTAGTTCACTTGTCTTGCTTGTGATCCCATCTATGTTCGAGTACATCACCCTGAAACTGACTCTCTTCTGCTTCTTTTCTGGGGGGGACCTTTGGGATCTGGGGTGAGTGGGAGCTGGGGGGACCTGGCACGGGGGGATTGGTGGAGGAGGGAGGGCTTGGGGTGGTGGGGGAGAGGGGGAGGGTACAGGGGGTGGATAAGAGGGGGAGGGTACAGGGGGTGGATAAGAGGGGGAGGGTACAGGGGGTGGATAAGAGGGGGAGGGTACAGGGGGTGGGTAAGAGAGGGAGGGTTGGGGAAGCATGGGGGGAGGAGAGGCTGTGGGGGATAGGGGAGATGGGGGGGCTTGGGGGGAGAGAAAAGGGTGGAGGGCTTGGGGGGCGTGGGGGAAAAGGGAGGGCTGAGGTGGGTGAGGAAGAGGGGAGGGTTTAGGGGAGTGGGGGAGAGGGGAAGACTTAGGTGGGGTGGGGGAGAGTGGGGGGCTTAGGGGGGAGGGGGAGAAGGGAGGGCATGGGGGTGGGAGAGACGGGAAGGCATGTGGGAGAAGGGAGGGCATGGGGGATGGGGGGGAAGGGAGGTCCTGGGGAGAGGGGTGAGGGGAAGAAGGGGGTGAGTGGGGGGAGGGGGGTGGGTGGGGGGAGGGTGCCCTAGGTGGGTACTTAGTGGGGGGCTGACAGGGGATGGGGCAGGTTGGGTGTCTGTTGGGTAGAATTTGGGGGTGGTGCCCCAATCCCTGTGGCTGTTGCACTGTTTGAGGAGGGTTCTCCACTTCCCTCTGGGATTGTAGGGTTCTGGGTTGTGGTACTCTGATTTCCTTCTCTCTCCCTGCACTCCTTCCTCGCGTCTGCTGTCCGTATTCTCTCTTCCCTTGTCATATCCCTCTGCAGGAATATTTTCTTGAACTTCTCTACACCTTTTAGACAACACTTCCTTGCTAGCAGTTCCTCTTTCGCGATTTCGCTCATGAAAACCACCTTGTTTCGCTCATGAAAACCACCTGTGTGTGTGTGTGTGTGTGTGTGTGTGTGTGTGTGTGTGTGTGTGTGTGTGTGTGTGTGTGTGTGTGTGTGTGTGTGTGTGTGCTCACCTATTTGTACTCACCTATTTGTGCCTGCAGAAGCGAGCATTGACTCTTGGATCCTGCCTTTTGAGCCATCGGTTGTTCACAACAATGACTCCGGTTCATTTCTCTTTCATACCAAGTTTGAACATTATGAATAGAATTTGCTTCCACAACCTGTTCCTTAAGTGCATTCCATTTTTCCACTACTCTCAAGCTAAAGGAAAACTTCCTATCATCAATGTTACTCATCTGAGTTTCCAGCTTCCACTCATGTCCCTTCGTTCTGTTACTATTCCATGTGAACATTTCGTCTGTTTCCACTCTTTGAAACCCCTAAGTATTTTATACGTTCCTATTGTGAGATTTTTTTTCTTAGACAATTATCAAAAGAATTAAGTCCTTTCAATGTTACGTTAATCATAACTACCTCGCAGGAGAGGCAGACCTTAAACAGCAAGAGCTGCCAGTGGCAGATATTTAATCTTAAAGCCTAAGATCACAGGACCGCGGGAGCAAACCGGCAGGCGAAACCACACGGGTAATACCTGTCACTTAGGTCGCTGGCTCCTCCTAGTTTGACAACTAATAAAGGGTAGCCGACGGATTCTCACTTCTTATTTATAGAAGTGTGGTGCTGTGCAATGGACTCGAGCTTTAGATACAGACTTAACATGAACATAAGCAGGCAAAGCGTTGCAGAACATGAAATGTGGGGCAGTAATATTGGAAGGTTTGACGTAAACGACCGTTTTCTATAACAACAATTTATTCACAAAATAAACTAAAACTACTACACAGTGAATTTACGCTACTTTACTGTCACTCCAGTGGCACATTCAAGAACAGCTAATCAACAGCCTGATGGACTCACGGTATCCTTATCCCGTCGTCGCTGACTGAACAATGACACTAACTGAACACAGTGGTGCCCACTGGTGACGCAGCTTGCAATCAATATAGTCACGGCTTCACGGAGAACAAATACTATAATCACAAAGACTTGACTGGCGCTCGTTGCTCTCAACGAGGTACCAAGTAACAAGGCGGTTAATCCAAGAATGATAACCCCTTATAAAAATCTTACGTTAACACTTGTCTCTCAGGACAATCAAAACAAAAGTTACTCTAATTGAATTTAAACAATTACGTTAACACACACGTGTCTCTACGACACTTAAATGGCAGCAATAACTCGTAAATCAATTAATTACATCAACTTGAAAGTCAAGCATTCGGTGAGTAATTCCCAATTAATTACTGAATACAACAGCCTATTAATTCAGACGAGTAATGCCTACTGTCTCTCAACTGACAGTTCACTTCCGGTCTTACGACAAGATTACCTTAACGAGGGTAGACTACTGTACCACACACAAGGTTACAAGACACTCCGTGTAAACAACATCAACACCTGGTGAATTCACTAAGTGGCGGGTACTAATTATCTTTAATTAGCTACGAGTGCTTAATCACTCTGTCCGCAGACAGATCTGATCAGTCCAACGAATTACAGCAGCTTAATTACAGCGCAATTGACTCCGATCATAACAGACCGTCAACCCCTTACGTTAATCAATCAATTAACGACAGCTCGTTAAATCGTTAGCACTACGTTAGTCTTCACTTGACAATTCCTCCACTGCGTGAACTTCACTGTGACGGTTGTCTTTACACGTCTCTACGTTAATCACAACAATGTTCAACGAACAAGTGACCTCGTTAAGTAAATCGTGACCCCCGGTGACGTTAACTGACTTTAATTCTCACGGAATCCTTCACAGTACACAACGCCTTCCACCAAGGACAAACTTGTCTACGGTTTACACACGGTACAACACAGTACATCACAGTACATCCTTGCCACTCAGGGCAAAAGTTGTTAATGACTTCCCCCAGTAAATTATCCACCAATAATTCACACTTTACCACAACACAACAGTAAAATAAGCGCTGGCCAATATAATAATGGGAATTATTTATAACCAAGGGAAACCTTCCTGTTACCACTTTCACTGCTGAAAAAAAGGAATCAAATTACAGCGAATTACATACACGGCACATAGAGAAAATAGAAGCAAATAACTCACTTTACTCCACCACTGAATGTGTCTCTAGGTGTCCTCACACACGTCAAGATCACAGTTGGGCCCAACCTCAACTTGGTGTCGGCAAACAGGGTAGACTCACACGTCTCCAATTCCCATTCACCTCCCCAGGTGGTCACAGGGACAGAGGACAGACGGAACACTGGGGGCGAACCCAGCTTCAGAGTTTTATTACCCAAAACAGAAACAGTGTACTTACATTAATCTCGCGAACCCGCCACACACACTCACTCACATACACGTCACCCACACTCCCACTGCTGCTGCTGGATGATGACGTAAGCGTCCTCACTTCCTACACGTGGTCAGGTGGAGCACAGGGTCCTAGACACGGAGTTAGCTCCACACACAGAGACCAGGTGGCGCGAACACGCCGGCTTAGGCAGACCAGGGTGCGCGCACAACAGCTGGGATGCGGTACCACGCCCATCCACTTGACACGGTATCCCAGGATACGACGGTACACGGTGTTACACGGTACACGAGACCCAAGACGGAGTCCTTCATTGTTCCTTTCTAATTCCTCAGAATTAGAACTTTTAAGGTTCACACTGAACACTGAAACCTTCTCCAGCATGTTTCACTGCAGTACCTTCAAGCACAGATACGATAGACGGCGGATGTCACAATCCTAGCCCGATAATTAACAGCCTCACTCAGTCCAGTTGATCTGAGATGGCGTCTCACAGTCACGCGGCTTAGATGACAAAAGTTCACACTGGTTCGGTACAAGCACCTTACCGATCTACTGGATTCTTACGGACGGCACACGAACAGATAGCAAGATGATAGGCGTGACTTTAGTAACATTGCAGGCGGTATTTCCCGATGCTTGGCCTAGCACGGAAAAGTACGTCCTCTCATAGCAACGTTCTAGGTAAGAATATTTTTTTCCCGCCAAGACGGCCCCGAGATACCATGCGGCACCCCTCAGCATCTTGACCAATCACGGTTCAGCATTCCTGAGGCCCAGCAGCCTTGGTCAATGGCGCACCTGCCTCAGGACGCCAACCCCCTCTCTCACGAGGTGGACATGTGATGGGGGGGGGTGGTCTATAGCCGTTAATCCCCCATACCTCCCTCTCTACACTTGACTGGTACAAAAATCTCCCTGAATTCAACTCCCTCCTGTAATTTCCTTCACAGACCTGATGCAGTGATCAGAATGACATCAATGGCTAGCAAATGTCATGGGCTGTCCAACGACACCAAACACGACTGTGGAAAAGTTATATTCAGAAAGTTGAATCGCTGGGACGAGTTTTGTTGCACACTTTTGAACCTTTTCCAGTATCCTTACGTGTTTCTTCAGGTGAGGAATCCGTGATGAGGTGGCATACTTTAAGACTGGCCTCACGTTGGCAGTGTAAAGTATCCTAAATGCCACCTTACTTAGGTTTCTGAATGATGTTCTAACTTTTGCCACTGTAGAGTACTCTGCTGTCGATATCCTATTTATGTGCCTCAGGAGTTAAATTAAGTGTTATGCCCACGCCCAGGTCTCTGTCTCGAGTCGTCACAGGTATGTAGTTGCCCTTCATTGTGTATAGTCCTTTTGGTCCCCTATCACCTAATCCAATTTCAACACCTTTACATTTGCTCGTGTTTAGTGTTTGCTTTCTGTGTGTGTGTACTCACATAGTTTTTCTCACCTAGTTGTGCTTGCGGGGGTTGAGCTCTGGCTCTTTGGTCCTGCCTCTCAACCGTCAATCAACAGGTGTACAGGTTCCTGAGCGTATTGGGCTCTATCATATCTACACTTGAAATTGTGTATGGAGTCAGCCTCCACCACATCACTTCCTAATGCATTCCATTTGTCAACCACCCTGACACTAAAAAAGTTCTTTCTAATATCTCTGCGGCTCATTTGGGCACTCAGTTTCCACCTGTGTCCCCTAGTGCGTGTGCCCCTTGTGTTAAATAGCCTGTCTTTATCAACCCTGTCGTAGGATGTGTGTGTACTCACCTAGTTGTGTTTGTGGGGGTTGAGCTCTGGCTCTTTGGTCCCGCCTCTCAACCGTCAATCAACAGGTGTACAGATTCCTGAGCCTATTGGGCTCTATCATATCTACACTTGAAACTGTGTATGAAGTCAGCCTCCACCACATCACTTCCTAATGCATTCCATTTGTCAACCACTCTGACACTAAAAAAGTTCTTTCTGATATCTCTGTAGCTCATTTTGGCACTCAGTTTCCACCTGTGTCCCCTTGTGCGTGTTCCCCTTGTGTTAAATAGACTGTCTCTATCTACCCTATCAATTCGCTTCAGAATCTTGAATGTGGTGATCATGTCCCCCGTAACTCTTCTGTCTTCCAGCGAAGTGAGGTTTAATTCCCGTAGTCTCTCCTCATAGCTCATACCTTTCAGCTCGGGTACTAGTCTGGTGGCAAACCTTTGAACCTTTTCCAGTTTAGTCTTATCCTTGACTAGATATGGACTCCATGCTGGGGCTGCATACTCCAGGATTGGCCTGACATATGTGGTATACAAAGTTCTGAATGATTCTTTACACAAGTTTCTGAATGCCGTTCGTATGTTGGCCAGCCTGGCATATGCCGCTGATGTTATCCGCTTGATATGTGCTGCAGGAGACAGGTCTGGCGTGATATCAACCCCCAAGTCTTTTTCCTTCTCCGACTCCTGAAGAATTTCCTCTCCCAGATGATAACTTGTATCTGGCCTCCAGTTCCCCTACACCTATCTTCATTACATTACATTTGGTTGGGTTAAACTCTAACAACCATTTGTTCGACCATTCCTTCAGCTTGTCTAGGTCCCCTTGAAGCCTCAAACAGTCCCCTTCTGTTTTAATCCTTCTCATAATTTTAGCATCGTCCGCAAACATTGAGAGAAATGAATCGATACCCTCCGGGAGATCATTTACATATATCAGAAACAAGATAGCACCGAGTACAGAGCCCTGTGGGACTCCACTGGTGACTTCACGCCAATCGGAGGTCTCACCCCTCACCGTAACTCTCTGCTTCCTATTGCTTAGATACTCCCTTATCCACTGGAGCACCTTACCAGCTACACCTGCCTGTCTCTCCAGCTTATGACCCAGCCTCTTATGCGGTACTGTGTCAAAGGCTTTCCGATAATCCAAGAAAATGCAGTCCGCCCAGCCCTCTCTTTCTTGCTTAATCTTTGTCACCAGATCGTAGAATTCTATCAAGCCTGTAAGGCAAGATTTACCCTCCCTGAACCCATGTTGGCGATTTGTCACGAAGTCCCTTCTCTCCAGATGTGTTACCAGGTTTTTTCTCACGATCTTCTCCATCACCTTGCATGGTATACAAGTCAAGGACACTGGCCTGTAGTTCAGTGCCTCTTGCCTGTCGCCCTTTTTGTATATTGGGACCACATTCGCCGTCTTCCATATTTCTGGTAGGTCTCCCGTCTCCAGTGACTTACTATACACTATGGAGAGTGGCAAGCAAAGTGCCTCTGCACACTCTTTCAGTATCCATGGTGAGATCCCATCTGGACCAACAGCCTTTCTAACATCGTGATCCAGCAGGTGTCTCTTGACCTCCTCTCTCGTAATTTCGAACTCTTCCATGACGGCCTGGTTTACCTACCTTTCTCCTAGCACAGTGACCTCACCTTGTTCTATTGTGAAGACCTCCTGGAGCCTCTTGCTGAGTTCTTCACACACCTCTCTGTCATTCTCTGTATACCTGTCCTCGCCTGTTCGAAGTTTCAATACCTGTTCTTTCACTGTTGTTTTCCTTCTGATGTGGCTGTGGAGTAGCTTTGGTTCGGTCTTGGCTTTGTTTGCTATATCATTTTCAAAATTTTTCTCTGCTTCTCTTCTCACCCTGACGTACTCATTCCTGGTTCTCTGGTATCTCTCTGGTATGTGTGTGTGTGTTTGTGTGTGTGTGTGTGTGTGTGTGTGTGTGTGTGTGTGTGTGTGTGTGTGTGTGTGTGTGTGTGTGTGTGTGTGTGTGTGTGTGTGTGTGTGTGTGTTCTCACCTAATTGTACTCACCAAATTGTGCTTGCGGGGGGTGAGCTCTGGCTCTTTGGTCCCGCCTCTCAACCGTCAATCAACAGGTGTACAGGTTCCTGAGCCTATTGGGCTCAATCATATCTACACTTGAAACTGTGTATGGAGTCAGCCTCCACCACATTGCTTCCTAATGCATTCCATTTGTCAACCACTCTGACACTAAAAAAGTACTTTCTAATATCTTTGTGGCTCATTTGGGCACTCAGTTTCCACCTGTGTCCCCTAGTGCGTGTGCCCCTTGTGTTAAATAGCCTGTCTTTATCAACTCTGTCGATTCCCTTGAGAATGTTGAATGTGGTGATCATGTCCCCCCTAACTCTTCTGTCTTCCAACGAAGTGAGGTTCAATTCCCGTAGTCTCTCCTCATAGCTCATAGCTCTCAGCTCGGGTACTAGTCTGGTGGCAAACCTTTGAACCTTTTCCAGTTCAGTCTTATGCTTGACTAGATATGGACTCCATGCTGGAGCTGCATACTCCAGGATTGGTCTGACATATGTGGTATACAATGTTCTGAAAGATTCCTTACACAAGTTTGTAAAGGCCGTTCTTATGTTAGCCAACCTGGCATATACTGCTGATGTTATCCTCTTAATATGAGCTTCAGGGGACAGGTCTGGCGTGATATCAACCCCCAGGTCTTTCTCTCTTTCTGACTCTTGAAGTATTTCATCTCCCAAGTGATACCTTGTATCTGGTCTCCTGCTTCCGACCTCTATCTTCTTTACATTACATTTGCTTGGGTTAAACTCTAACAGTCATTTGTTCGACCATTCCTTCAGCTTGTCCAGGTCTTCTTGAAGCCTCAAGCTGTCCTCCTCTGTCTTAATCCTTCTCATAATTTTGGCGTCGTCAGCAAACATTGAGAGGAATGAGTCTAGACCCGCTGGGAGATCATTTAGTATATCAGAAACAGGATAGGTCCAAGCACAGAACCCTGTGGGACTCTGTGTATGTGTGTGTGTGTGTATGTGTATGTGTGTGTGTGTGTGTGTGTGTGTGTGTGTGTGTGTGTGTGTGTGTGTGTGTGTGTGTGTGTGTGTGTGTGTGTGTGTGTGTGTGTGTGTGTGTGTGTGTGTGTACTTACCTATTTGCACTCACCTGTTTGTACTCACCTATTTGTGCCTGCAGGATCGAGTATTGACTCTTGGATCCTGCCTTTCGAACCATCGGTTGTTTACAGCAATGCCTCCGGTCCCATTTCTCTATCATACCAAGTTTGAACATTATGAATAGAATTTGCTTCCACAACCTGCTCCTTAAGTGCATTCCATTTTTCCACTACTCTCAAGCTAAAGGAAAACTTCCTATCATCAATGTGACTCAAATGAGTTTCCAGCTTCCACCCATGTCCCTTCGTTCTGTTACTATTCTATGTGAACATTTCGTCTATTTCCACTCTTTGAAACCCCTAAGTATGTTATACGTTACTATCATATCCCCTCTTTCCCTTTTTTCTTGTGTCGTAAGGCTCAATTTCTTCACGCGCTGTTCATACCCCATCCCTCGTAACGCTGGGACGAGTTTTGTTGCATACTTCTGAAACGTTTCCAGTTTCCTTACGTGTTTCTTCAGGTGAGGAATCCGTGATGGGGCGGCATACTTTAAGACTGGTCTCACGTTGGCAGTGTAAAGTACCCTAAATGCCTCCTTACTTAAGTTTCTGAATGATGTTCTAACTTTTGCCACTGTAGAATACGCTGCTGTCGATATCCTATTTATGTGCCTCAGGAGTTAGATTAAGTGTTATGTCCACGCCCACGTCTCTGTCGAGTCGTCACAGGTATGTAGATTCCCCTTCATTGTGTATAGCCCCTTTGGTCTCCTATCACCTAATCCAATTTCAACACCTTTACATTTGCCAGTGTTTAGTATTTGCTTTCTGTGTGTGTGTGTGTATGTGTGTGTGTGTGTGTGTGTTCACCGAATTGTACTCATCTAATTGTGCTTGCGGGGGTTGAGCTCTGGCTCTTTGGTCCCGCCTCTCAACCGTCAGTCAACAGATGTACAGGTTCCTGAGCCTATTGGGCTCAGTCATATCTACACTTGAAACTGTGTATGGAGTCAGCCTCCACCACACATATGTGTGTGTGTATGCACTCACCTAATTGTGCTTGCGGGGGTTGAGCTCTGGCTCTTTGCTCCCGCCTCTCAATTGTGTGTGTGTGTGTGTGTACTCACCTAATTGTGCTTGCGGGGGTTGAGCTCTGGTTCTTTGGTCCCGCCTCTCAACCGTCAATCAACTGGTGTACAGATTCCTGAGCCTACTGGGCTCTATCATATCTACATTTGAAACTGTGTATGGAGTCAGCCTCCACCACATCACTTTTTGTGCATTACATTTACTAACTACTCTGACACTGAAAAAGCTCTTTCTAATGTCTCTGTGGCTCATTTGGGTACTCAGCTTCCACCTGTGTCCCCTTGTTCGCGTCCCTCCAGTGTTGAATAGTTCATCCTTGTTTACCCGGTCGATTCCCCTGAGGATTTTGTAGGTTGTGATCATGTCCCCCCTTACTCTTCTATCTTCCAGTGTCGTAAGGTGCATTTCCCGCAGCCTTTCCTCATAACTCATGCCTCTTAATTCTGGGACTAGTCTAGTAGCATACCTTTGGACTTTTTCCAGCTTCGTCTTGTGCTTGACAAGGTACGGGCTCCATGCTGGGGCCGCATACTCCAGGATTGGTCTTACAAATGTTGTGTACAAGATTCTGAATGATTCCTTACACAGGTTCCTGAACGCCGTTCTGATGTTAGCCAGCCTCGCATATGCCGCTGACGTTATTCTCCTTATGTGGGCTTCAGGAGACAGGTTTGGTGTGATATCAACTCCTAGATCTTTCTCTCTGTCTGTTTCTTTAAGTACTTCATCTCCTATTGTGTGTGTGTGTGTGTGTGTGTGTGTGTGTGTGTGTGTGTGTGTGTGTGTGTGTGTGTGTGTGTGTGTGTGTGTGTGTGTGTGTGTGTGTGTGTGTGTGTGTGTGTGTGTGTGTGTTTGTGTGTGTGTGTGTGTGTGTGTGTGTGTGTGTGTGTGTGTGTGTGTGTGTGTGTGTGTGTGTGTGTGTGTGTGTGTGTGTGTGTGTGTGTGTATGTGTGTGTGTGTGTGTGTGTGTGTGTGTGTGTGGGTGTGTGTGTGTGGGTGGGTGTTTTTGTATGTGTATCTCATTTTGACCGGAGTATTTGAGGCTGTTGTCCTGTAATGAGTTTCTAATTAATGTAAATAGACTTACCTGTTCTATTCAGTTCATTTCTTTGTCGTCATATATTTACTTATTCATTTTCGTTTTTCTTTTTTTTCTTATTTATCTACGCGAGTCTCTCGGGTGTTCGTAACACCGACAAACCTGGCGCTTATCTCGACGCTTCCTGTGGCTTCCCCACCAATAAATATGTCACATCAAAACAGTTTACACAGAGTTGTCAACATTGTAACCGCTCTGCTCCTATTCACGAAATCACTTGATAGTAAAGTGTGTTATCACTGCACAAGACAATCATAATACACCTCCACAAGCTCCTTCAGCCCATCCTCTCCAGAGTTTCCAACGTCACTAAAATTATGTACGAAATTTCCTGAAGCTAACTATTCCGAAAACTCACGGATAAAAAACGGGACACCACGTTAATTTTGTGATCCGCTGTGATTCTTTAATACATCTTCCTTTGACAATAGATATTTTTACGTCAAAATTCGATGTGTCATGCGAGAGGACAGGTGGCTTTGAGCTTGTTTATCTCCTTCAAAACGACGAAAAACATGACCTTGAAGACGGCGATGTCTTCCCTTGGGATGAGACAGATACTGCGTACTCACCTTTTGGACTCACGTATTTGTGCTAGTGATTGTTGAGCTTCGGCTCTTTGGTCCCGCCTCTCAACCGAAATTCAACTTGTGGTTTAGGTTCCTGAACCCTATAGTGTTCTGTCATATCTATATATCTGAAACTGGGTTTAGAATCTGCCTCCACCGAATCACTAACTAGTGCATTCCATTTATTAACAACTATGACATTGAAAACGTTTTTCTAATGTCTCTGTGGTTCATTTGGGTACTCGGCTTACACCTGCTTCCCTTTGTATAAGTTCCACGTATGCTAAATTGACTGTCTTTATCTGCTCTATGAATTCCCAGGTGAATTTTGCAGGACCCGCCCTAACTCTTCAGTCTTCCAGCGACAATTGTTTATATTTCTGTAACCTTTCCTCGTAATTCATGCCTCTACGTTCTAGAATTAGTCTAACTTCCTCTCATGTTTGAGTAGATATGGGGCTCCACCCTGGAGATACAAAGATTGCACTTGTCTGGCATAATTTATAAGGTTTAAAATATTTAAAATGTACAAGGTTTAAAATTATTCTTTACACAAATTACTGAAGGCAGTTCTTATGTTGGCCAGCCTAGCATATGCAGCTGATTATATCCTCTTGACGTTGGCGTCAGGAGACAGGTTCGGAGTGAAATCTATCCCCAGGTTTTTTATCTCCCAAATTCCAAAAGGTTTTCATCTATCATGAAACCTTGAGTCTGACCTCCTTCCTACATTTAAGGTCACTACTTTGCATTTAAGAAACCATTACCTGGACCATTCATTCAGTTTGTCCAGGTCATCGTTTAGCCTTTGGCTGTCATCACCATTATAATCCTGCTCACTATTTTTGCCTCGTTAACAAACATTGAAAGGAATGACTATTCCCCTCAGGATAATCATTTATATATATGAGACATAGGAAAGTTTCTAGCACTAAATCGTTAGGACTCTGCTGGAGACTTTTCTCCTTTCGGAGATCTCACGCCTTCACAGTAACTTGCTGTCTTCTGTTGCTTAGGTAATCCTTTACCTAAGGGAATAACTTTCCGGTCACTCCTGCCTGCGTCTCCAACTTATGCACTAAGCGTTTATGGGGTATTGTGTCAAATGTTTTCTGACCATCAAAATATACATTCAGTATGCCTGTCTTTCTCTGTTTTGTCTAATTTTTGTCACCTAATCTTAAAATTCTATTAATCTTGTGGTACAAGAATTATTATATCTGAAACCGTGCTGGTAGTGAATTACAAAGGACTTTCTTATCAAAGGTGCCACTAGCCTCACAATCTTTACCCATCACCCTGCATGGTGTGGAAGTCAGGGACACTGGGCCGCAGTCCAGTGTACACCGTCTTTCTCCCTTCTTGAATATTGGAACTAAATCTGCAGTCTTCCGACTTTCTGGAGTGTCTTCTGTTCTCAGTGATCTATACAACAGCGTAAGTCCCAGTGTATGGAACCATACACAGGTCCCAGTGACCATACACAATGGTGAATGTGGCAAACATAGTGCTGCTTCTCCCTCATTTATTACCCATAGTGAAATTTTGCCTGGTCCAACTGCCTTTGTAAGGTCCACTTTCAACAGTTTCCTTCTATCTCATTTCTAGTGCTCTCAAATTACCAGTTCAGGTAATTTTCCTTCCTTTGTTATGAAGACCTGAAGTCTCTCGTTTAGTTTGTCACACACCTCTTTGTCATTCTCACTGAACCCATCCTCCCATGTTGTCACTTTCATTGTTTATTACTTCACTGTTGTTTTTCTTTGATGAGGCTGTGAAGCAGTTTATTTAGGTATTTTCTTTACTTGTTATTACGTGTTGATACTGTTTTCCGCTTCTCACACTAAAGTACTGATTTCTGGCCCCCTGATATCTTCTACTTTCTGATGGTCTATTATTGCTGTAGTTTCCCCAAGTCTGTGAACTTAATTGCTTTACTTCGTTGCATCTTTGATTAAATTATGGGTTCCTCCATTATAATTATTTTATTTCCTTTTAAACCAGAATAGGCTTGTCTAAGGCCTCCTGATACGGCTGCATGATGCAGTTTATCAAGTTTTGTAGATGTTTCTCTGTGTTTTGTTTTCTATCATATTTCTGAAAGGCATTTTCTCATCTCAAAATTTTTCCTTTCGGTATGCCTGTCTTTTCCTTTTTTGTCCATTACATAACTCGGCCATTCCTATTTCCACCAGATACTCTAATGACAATGTACTCTGATCACTCATTAATTGGGGCTTCCAGTTTGATTTTCCAATATGGCTAACATGATTAGTGTGAATATCAGGTTATGACTAGTGAGTGCATCACAGCCTGTCATCTAGTAAGTCCCTTGATATGTTAGCTTAAAAAGTTTTCGTTGTTACTGTCACTGTCTCTTAGTTACTGAAAATCCTCAAGTCATATGTCTTCGTTCCGAATTCAGTCTGATGCTGAAAAACATTTAAAAAAAATCAGATCTTTATCTAGCAGACGTTCTAGAGAGAGACGGGGGCAGTATGACCAAACCGTAAACTAAAAAAAAAAAATAGTAATATGAACTGTGCATACATGACTGCACTTACATTAGTGAATGTACTCCAGTTTAACATAAACACACTAGTCATTTCATGTTTCGTTAAACAGGATAATCTTGAGCAGAAGAGCACAAAAACGCAAAAACTGACTATACATACATAAAACTAGTAACTAATATATGTTAGGTTAATGTCATTGAACGCGCTTCTATAAGTAAAATCTCACTAAATCCCAATAAAAATATTCTAACAAACAGATTTTGCTTAATACCTAATTTTGTTTTGTTACATAACAGCAAACTTGTATTGGTTATGTAACAAAAAACAGAATGACAAGGTACTCAAGTAATACTAGGAGAGGGACCCACTCTTCATCTGTTCAATCTCTCGGCAAACATCAAACTTTGTTTAAACACAGCTTGGGAGTCCTGAATCCCGGATGAGTCGTCAGAAAATATAGTTTGTTATCTTAACCTGACATGTTACAACTGTCTGACTTTCTCGTTGTTCTTAAATTTACGTTCAAACATTTAATCGGGGAGATGAAGTACAAACTATTTTGTGGACTTTCAGCTGAATATTCTGGATCAAGCTACTGCCGCATTGCACACCCGTCTAATGGAACAAGCTTTAATACTGACCATAACCTTCCCATTTTCACTTTTGGTGAAAATACATTGGTTGATATTAACATATACCAAACCTCATAACAAACACAATTTTTTTTGTGATCAATATTTATCCAGACAATATTGATCACAAAATTCAATCAATCATTGATCTACTTCAATGGCAATCCACTTCTGGGGTTACTGTTCCCTACAGTACTGTTCCACAACTGTTCTGAGGCTGGCTAACATAAGAACTGCTTTCCGAAACCTACGTAAGGAATAATTCAGAACCTTGTATACCACATAAGTAAAGTGAATCCTGGAGTATGCGGCCCCAACATGGAGCCCGTACCTCGTCAAGCACAAGACGAAGCTGAAAAATGTTCAGAGGTATGCCACTAGGCTAGTCCCAGAACTAAGAGGCATGAGTTATAGGGAAAGGCTGCGTGAACTGCACCTCACGTCGCTGGAAGACATAAGAGCTCAGGGAGACATGATCACCACATACAAAATTCTCAGGGGAATTGACAGAGTGGACAAGGATGGAATATTTAACATGGGTGGAACACGCACAAGGGGACACAGGTGGCAGCTGAGTATCCTAATGAGCTACAGAGACATTCGAAAGAACTTTGTCTGTGTCAGAGTAGTTAGTAATTCGAATGCACAAGGTAATGATGTGGTGGAGGCTGACTCCATAAACAGTTTCAAATGTAAATATGAGAGCACGAGAAGCTCAGGAATCTGTACACCAGCAGATTGACGGTTGAGAGGCGGGACCAAAGAGCCAAAGCTCAACCCCCGCAAGCACAACTAGGTAAGTATAACTAGGTAGGTACAACTGGCAACATTACTTGCCTCACAGACTGTATGTCGTCAACTGACTTATCGGCCAGTCTTCCAGATAACCTAATATGGTCTCATATTATATCGTTATTCTTAACCTTAATTATTCTATAATAATTTTCTGATACAAACAAATACATTTGCATAATAAAGCTCATCAATCACAGCATTTCATGAAAATCTTTGAGATTCTCATGTCATCAAAACAGCCTAATGCGGAGCTGCCCACAACATGGGACATATGTGGGTGGGTACTGCTGTAGAGGTGGAGGATGCTCTTGCTTTGCACTCATCAGCGTGTTTCCTTTGGTCCTCCGCAGTCAGTCTATTCTATTGCATGGTATTACAATGTATTAAGTAGATGAACTGTCCTTTCCGGAAAACCCACCAAAATCTTGGAGGGTACTTACACTTTCATCGGGAGATCACCCTGTATGCTCCTGGCAATTGAAGAGGGGCTCAGTGTTACACGTTCAGGGGATGCGGCTCCAACACTTGCCTCGTTGTCACGTGCACACACCCACTCAAGCCGCCGTGAGTCCAGTACCATTATGACTCTATCAGATACTTATACCTAGTGGCAGCCAAACTCCTGGTTTGCCACTTATGCTACCAACCTCACCTAGTGAGTTTAATCTTACAAGATAAATATGGCAATATATATATATATATATATATATATATATATATATATATATATATATATATATATATATATATATATATATATATATATATATATATATATATATATATATATATATATATATATATATACATATATATATATCGAAACTGTGAACGCCAAGAAATCTGGACTCCACCTGCCAAAGATTATTGGGGAATATAAACCTGGATATGCGTATGGAAATGTCAAGACACACAAGCCTGGAAACCCACTTCGGCCAATCATCAGCCAGATACCCACACCCACGAACAGACTGCCGAAACGACTCAACGGCTTCCTGACTCCTTATGTCCCTTGCGCCTTCAGCCTGAAGTCTCCAAAGGAATTTGTTGACTTCATTTGTTGACAAAGTCAAGGTTCAGGAAGCCATCTCTTGGTCGTGGAATTGCCATAGGTCCTCCATATATATAATGTTGGCAATTCCACGACCAAGAGATGGCTTCCTGAACCTTGCAGGAATTAACCTCACTGAGGACCAAATCACTCTCCTAAATCTGGGTATAAACTGTCACGTTATGTCCAGACCGAGTGAGATGGCCCAGAAAGTGGAGTTGGAAATCCTGTTGGACGACATATTCGACCTCGAGACACAAAAGAAGGTCACTATCAAAGATACCTTACAAGCAGAACTTATTGCGGAAGGAGGAAAGAATCGAGGCAATTACAGAAGCACCATACTGTCCCCCGAGCTCAAAGCGGCAGCTAAAAGCCTTCGTGAGAACAAGGAGATAGTTGTCAGGAGAGGCGACAAGTCGCCAATATACGTCATTCTTAAAAAAGACGAATATCTGGCAAAAATGAACCTCATACTCTCTCACCAAACTAAATTCCAAAGGGTAACGAAGGACACTACAGCCGAATTGAAAGCAAAGGTCAACAAACTGATCGAAACTGTGAACGCCAAGAAATCCGGACTCCACCTGCCAAAGATTATTGGGGAATATAAACCTGGATATGCGTGTGGAAATGTCAAGACACACAAGCCTGGAAACCCACTTCGGCCAATCATTAGCCAGATACCCACACCCACGTACAGACTGGCGAAGCGACTCAACGGCCTGCTGACTCCTTATGTCCCTTGCGCCTTCAGCCTGAAGTCTCCAAAGGAATTTGTTGACTTACTGCGGGGCACACGGGCCACAGGGATATGAGCCTCGTTGGACGTAGAATCACTGTTCACCAACGTACCGGTGGACGAGACAATCGGGATGATAGCCGACAGAGTGTATCGTGATCCAGCCTGTACTCCTCTTGACATACCAGAAAATATTCTAAGGAACTACTCCAAGGTTGTACTAAAGAGGCACCCTTCTTGAGCCCGGATGGGCACATGTATAAGCAAGTAGATGGGGTCGCCATGGGTTCTCCCCTAGGTGTCCTGTTTGCAAACTTCTACATGGGTACCATCGAGCAAAAAGTCTTAGTCGACATGAACTTGAAACCGGCCATATACTGCAGGTATGTTGACGACATTTTTACACAGGTACCTGATGTCAGACATCTGCAGGAGCTGAAGGAGGCGTTTGAGCAGAGTTCCGTGCTGCGTTTCACTTACGAGATGGAAAAAGATGGGAAGCTGCCCTTTTTAGATGTAACAGTCATGGAAAAGAGCGGAGGTTTCCACACTGCAGTCTAAACTAAGGAAACGAACATAGGAATGTGCCTAAATGCCAACAGCGTCTGCCCAGACAGGTACAAGAGGAGTGTTGTTAACGCATATGTCGACCGTGCTCTCAGCGACAGCTCAGAATGGAAGCAAGTCGACGAAGAACTCTGTAGGGTAAGGCAGGTCCTAGTCAACAACGGCTTCTCCAATGGTTTCGTCGAAGACATCATAAGAAGGAAAGTGAAACGCCATGCAACCTCCGAAGAGACAACTAACACAACACCTATACCCCCTATTAGACTATTTTACAGGAACTTCTTTTCCACAGCTCATAAAACGGAGGAAAGGGTCCTGAAAGATATTGTTAATAGAAACGTTATCCCTACAGACAAAAATCAGAGGATACAACTGACGATTTACTATAAAACCAGAAAAACGGCCAGCCTACTCATGAGAAACTCTCCAGACACAAAGCAGAACGCTTTAAAAGAGACCAACGTCGTCTATGCCTTCAAATGCCCTCTTGGGGACTGTAAGCTCCAGGAAAACTTGGCTTATTAGGCAAATCGGGCCTTGCATAGTAGGCTGAGAAGTGCGTTCTGGCTATTAGGTACGACATATATATATATATTATATATATATATATATACATACACGGAGCCCCCTTCCCGTTTCTACCCAGATCCAGCGTTAAGAGTCAAATCAGCTTACTCTGCTGATTCTCTGAGATGCAGGGATTCTGTTGATATATGTGGTGACCAGATCAGCCGCCTGATAAGGGAGAAATTTGCATTAATAAGTTGGTAGGTAAGGGGGAGTAAGAAATTATCAAAAGACGGCACCAAAGACGGCTAATGTGAGTTGTGGTCATTTTATTAAGACTGGTTATTTTATATTACATTACTCCCTGGTAGTGCAGTGGTAACAAGCACTTATCCCGCGCCTCGTAACCGATATCGTCCTGGGTTTGTGTACTGGTTTGGAAGGAGTGACTTGGTGACTATCCTAAACTGCTCGCCTCTACTCACCCAGCAATAACTGTTTATCAGGTTGTTATACTATTAATGGGCCATATTCCTTGGAAAATTAGTGGATGTGGCTTACCATAAGCTATGGGAAGGAAAAGCTCTAAAAGCTCTAACAAGAGTAACAAGTCGTATGTTCCTGTACTCACCTGAATAAAAACCAATTAAGTGAAGCAAATACAAAATAAATCCAGTTATATATTAAATGTCATTTCTGTTTCTTTGAAAGGGACAATATGCTGTTCTGAATCTGAATCAGAGTATTTTTGAGCCAGGTTTGATAATTTTCAGGAGAAAGCGCTTAGCCGGTATACTGTATAGTAACTTAGAGAAGACATGACGGCTGTCTCAAATATTGTAAACAGAGAACGGTGTCAATAACGCTGCCAGTCCACTTACACCATTGCAATCAAATACATTTTTTAAACAAAATACACATGATATTATCATTAAAGTAGTCTGTATCTAAATACAACAGTGAAGTACTACGTGTTCCAATTTCAAAATGGTACAGTGTCCAGAAGTCCGGTTTTGGATGTAATCTGGGGAGTGTAGCAGAACCTATAAATAAATGCTAAGTACATATTTTTGTATCGTATAGTATTAAATGTTTTATTCATTTATTTCAGACCACTTCAAAACAAGTATCAACAGCTAGACTTCATCAGTGGAACATTTTTCTGCCAATGATGAACATGCAGGTCCTAAAGACAGTAGGTGTGTGGATGTTGCTTATAGTGCATGGTGCCTCCATGAACAACATTCATTCACAGCTGGTAAAGGGCCAGAAATGCTGCAAAGAGAACTTACCCCAGACTCCTAGTGGATGTCTGTCAAAAGTGGAGTCCAGCTTTACACCACCACTGAACTTCGTGAACACTTCTGAAGCACCACACACTGAAGTATTATGGACCCCTTACTCTCTCAAGTGTCCTCGGGGCTTTAATATTGCTTACTATAATCTAGAAAGCAATGTATCAAAGATTCTGCCGTCTCTTATTATCGAGGGAGATAGAATCAAGCTAAAGTGGCTTGATGAGATAATATTAAAAACCACCAGTAATTTTTGTGTAGAAGCTCTTCCAAATGATGCATATCGAGCTCTTGCCTGCCGGCCAGACCCAAATATTGTGAGTATTATATTTGTGAATTTTTGTCGTAGAACAATGTAATTTTGTGTAATGATATTGTTGATCTTAATGTTTAATAGAAACTAAAAATTGGTTATCTAATCAAGAAAGAAGGACAAAAGAAGTAACTAACTTTTGACCGGTAGTTAGTTTAGTTCATTTATTATGCACCGCATACCCATCTTGTGGGCGGTAGTGGAAAGGATTACAAAGGCACATAATGGGCTCATGGACTGAACACCACAGTTCATTTAGCTATGCAAGTGTCAATCTTGATGAGCTAGTTACAAAATTCAATATAAGTCGTCACATCAACAATGAGTTCGAGATCGACCACAAGTACAATTTCTAAATTAAGCAACTGACAATAAGGCAATATAGTGCATGGTGCATGCACTATAGTGCATGCACTTCAGGCGTGCGTGCCTGTCTTTTGACAGGCACGCTGTATATGAAATGGTGACAAAGTATATAACAAAATAAACCCATCCACTCCGTCGCTTCGATATACAGCAACTCAGAATACGATCATACCCATTCTCTAGCTAAGAACACCACTTAATAGCTTCATAAGACTAGCTGTATAGTTCTAATGAATTGACTTGTGCAAGACAGTCAAACTTTGGCTTTCCCATGAACAAATCCAGAAGTATCGTGACGAGGGTTCAAACCTACGTCCGAGAGGATCCAAGACGCGCCTTAATCGACTGAGCTCTAGTCGATTAAAGAGCGTCTGGGATCATCTCGGACGTAGGTTCGAACCCTCGTCACGGCCCTTGTGGATTTGTTCATTTGATGCATCACACTATTGTGATTTCTGTGTTTGTAATTCGGCTTTCTCTTTACAACCTGTTGAAATCAATAACAGTAATAATAATAATATAAATAATACGTAAGGAAATCATGCTAATGATATATACCAATGAGAAAACCAATTGAAGCAATGTGGAGAATTCGATCCCTCGACCCGAGTACTCCCAACCAGCACACCATACCTCTGTACCACGGTATAGTATAACTTATACAACACAATACCCCACTGAATTTGATGCTGTAGTATGATAGAAATCTCTGTTACCTATACCAGAGTGCATGTGTTAAAACCTGGAATTACGTCAGTTGAAGTCTCAAGACTTCCTGTAGATTTATTGGAATCCCAGATTGTATAACTTACATGGTGGTTCAGAGGTAAGGTGCGCACTATTGTAGTACCCACGTCGAGGAATCGAATCCTCTACAATGCTGTGATGGATTTAAAAAAAAAAATATACATATATATGTTTTAAAAATATATATACATTTCCTTATGGCCACTAATCATGTTGCGCTTTTGGGAAATTTTTAAATTAACGATATGGTTATGTGATCAGTGAAATTACTTTAATTAAATAAGTGACTGGGCACCATTCCTTTTCTCCGTCCTATTCTACGTCCTAAAATTCCTTTCTAGTGCTAAATAGCTATATAGTATTTACTTAGTGCTTTCTCCTGATAATTACGTTACCTTAAATTTAATATAATTATGGATTTATCTCCGTAAGTGTTCATAGCTGAGGTAAAGAGATATATTGGCATCAGTACAAGCACATCAGTGAAGCAAGACCGATATCGAACCAGCGCTCTAGGGAGATCCAGAAGTGCACCTTAATCCAGGATAGAGAGGAATCATTAATCATAAGAAGTTAAACAGACAAAACTGATAAATACAGGTATTCACACCTCGCTACTGCGGCCTGCAAAGGAGGTAAAGGCTGAGTTAATCGTGTCTTCTGCACTCACTTATGGTACGGACTTCCTCCAGTGATTCACCGGATTAAGGTGAGCTTCCGTGGTGAGCAGTCGTTCACTCTGAGCCAAATACTGACGAAGGCCCCCTGACACTACCAACACATCCCCCGATTGACATCCGCGATGACAGGATCGTCTCCGAACTTCTCTGTACAAGCGAGGAGATTCTGGAACAGCTATTTACCCTAGAACACCAAGCAGCCCTACGAGACATGAATCTGATGCTCATCCCTTCTCGATGCTACCTGGTGGATAGAACTATTTTCGACAAGAGTGCAGCATCTTTATCTCTACCCAGGAACCTACCGACAGTCTGAAGAACATCAACGACCAGAGACCGGCCCTAGCAAGGGTTAAAGCGAAGGTTATCAAGAAAGTCGAAAACCTACACCCGACCATGAAGGTAACATTCTCTACTGCTGCTGCAGCAACACAAACTGTAGAAAATGGGTTCAGATGTCTCGACATCTCAATAACCTCTAACACCATCAAGAAAGATAGATACCATACCCTCAACTACAACAGTGCTTTAAGTGCAAAAAATACAATCACTTGACCCAGAATTTCGACTTGACAGAAGGAAAACTCAACATTTGTGCTTAAACTCACAACTAAAAGTTTTGCTAGTCGCCCACCCAGCTGTGCATTGTCTGGGAAGGAGATAACACCGCCTTCTCTCTGGACTGCCCAATCAGATAGCAAAAAATCCATAACACCAGACACGACACAAGACCATTTGTACTAACCTCCCACATAATAAAAGTATTTGAGAGAGTGATCAGGAGTCAGGTCACTTGTTTCATGGAAACAAATTACCTCCACAATGCAGACCAACATGGATTTAGAGCAGGAAGATCATGCCTATCACAGCTACTGGACCATTACGATAAAATCACTGAGGCATTAGAAGAAAAACAGAATGCAGATGTGGTATGCACGGATTTCGCAAAGGCATTCGATAAATGTGACCATGGAGTGACAGCACACAACATGAGGTCAATGGGAATAACTGGTAAAGTAGGATGCTGGATACTCGGTTTTCTGTCGAACAGAACATAAAGAGTAACAGTCAACCATATAAAATAGAGTCCAAGCGCAGTTAAAAGCGGTACCTCAATGTACAGTCCATGCACAACTGCCTTCCCTTATTCTCATTTCAGATATAGACTCAAATACAAGGCACAGCTTCGTATCATCCTTTGCAGACGACAAAAAAATCAGCATGAAAATTACCTCTGCTGAAGACATTGAAAGTTTACAAGCAGATATTAATAAAGTTTTCGGATGGGCAGCAGAAAATAACATGATGTTTAACAGCGATAAATTCCAGGTACTCAGGTACGGTAAAAATGAGAACCTTAAACATATAACAGGGTACAAAAGACAGTCAAATTTGCCCATAGTAGGAAAGCAACATGTAAAGGATTTGGGAATAATGATGTCTGACGACCTAACGTTTAGGGAGCATAACCAAGCAAATATTGCGTCACATAGAAAAATGGTAGGATGGATTACGAGAACCTTCAAATCAAGGGATCCCATCACAATGGTTGTACTCTCTAAATCACTTGTGCTATCCCGTCTTGAGTACTGCTCAGTGCTCACTTTCCCATTCGAGCAGGAGAGATTGCTGAAATAGAGGGAGTACAGAGAACATATACGGCATACATAGACGCGATAAAGCATCAAAATTATTGGGTTCGTCTCAAAGCTCTCCAAATGTACTCGCTAGAAAGACGTCGAGAGATATATCAAATAATATTCACGTGGAAAATACTGGAGGGTCTGGTCCAAAATCTACACAGTAAAATAACAACATACTGGAGTGAACGATATGGAAGAAAACACAGTATAACTGTATAAACAAACTGTATAAACATCAGAGGGCCACGGTTGTACAACATCCTCCCAGCGAGCGTAAGAAATATTATCGGAATAACCGTGAACATCTTCAAGAGAAAACTAGACAGTTTACTCTAAGGATTTTTTATTGTTGCCGCCGGAGGCGGCTAGTTTATTGTGCACCCCATACTCATCCTGTGAGCGGTAGCGCAAAAAAACATTACAGAGGGCACAAAAGGCCTTTATCAGACTTCATATTAGATTATTACATAAACAATTTCATCTATCCTTCACACCTTATAGTTACAATGTCAGCTAGTTACAAAGAAAGTGCTAATTTAAGAGCTACATATTTACATCATACATTAATGGTAGGTCTTATCGCTAATACATAATAGTTTGACCAATGAAGATATTACAGAGTCACAGGGGAGCTTCTGTTTATTATTAGTCCTCACAATACACTACTTGTTTCTGAATCTCATATGTCGTTTATCTACTGGAGCGAAATGTGGATACAGTGCAACGATTTCAGGTAATTTATCAATGGTAATAAGAAAGGTTACTATATCATACTGAGTGAGCTTAGATTTATCTCTAAATGGTTCAATTTTACTACAATCCAAGATATTGTGTTCGAGTGTGTTTCCCTGTCTTTGTCCACACACTTCACTTTATCTAGATCCATATTCAAGCCGAACTGCCAATGATACTTGTAACCAAGACTTATACGAGCTGTGACTACATCTGTTAGTCTACTGACTTTGTTACTTGCCCCATACACATGGGGCAAGTAACAAGTGCAAGTAAATGTGTTTTACTTCACATTGTGATGAACAATGGATTTGCCAGTTCCAGTTTGCACTGTTCTACTTTCTTCAAATCTATCCAGGAGTTCTCGTCTAATTACACTTTTAAGGGACCTATTTGATATCTCATGATTCCGTTCAATACTGCCTTTATTTACTGCAGCCTTAGCAAGGGCGTCAACTTTGTCATGTTCCTGCAGGCCAATGTGAGAAGGAATCCACAACATTTTTATACTTACCCTCTTGCTAAGTATACTTATATATCTACGTCTAGCTTCCAAGAAAAGCACGTTATTACTTGATTGCTAACTATTTATTGCTCGTACTGAGGAAAGGGAGTCGGAAATAATTAAGCTGTCTACTTCAGTATTGTCGATAATTTCGAGTGCTACCATTATTGCTACCAACTCGGCTTGCATTGGGGATGCCCAGTTACGAATTCGGTCCAAGGAGTGCCGGACCCACCGGGCTGTGGTGGGTATGTGGACTTGCGGCCCGTTGCAAGGAACAGTGTAGTGGACCAAACTCTCACAAGTCAAGCCTGGCCTCGGGCCGGGGCCCGAGGCCAGGCTTGACTTGTGTATATTTCTGTATATGTGTATGTGCATATACATATATACAGTAATATACAACTGTGGTATGGAGTTCAAATCCAACTGTGTTATTGTGGTCATATACGACTGCATTATGACGGTCATAAACAACTGAGTTAAGATCATATACAACTGTGTTATGGAGGTAATATACAGCTGTATTATGGTGGCCATATACAACTGTGTTATGGTGGTCATATACAACTGGATTATGATGGTCATATACAGCTGTGTTATGGTGGTTATATACAACTGTGTTATGGTGGTCCTATACAATTGTGTTATGGTGGTAAGCCTCCACCACATCACTTCCTAATTCATTCCATTTGTCTACTACTGTGACACTGAACAAATTATTTCTAACGTTTCATTTGGGCACTCAATTTCAACCTGTGCCTCTTAGTGCGTGTGCCCATTTTGTGAAATAGTCTGTGTTTATCTACCCTATCAAATCCTCTGAGAATCTTGTATGTGGTCGTCTTGTCCCCCTTTAAATCTTCTGTCTTCCAGTGACGTGAGGTTTTATTCCCGTAGTCTCACCTCGTAGCTCTAACACCTTAATTCAGGTACTAGTCTAGTGGCAAACCTTTAAACCTTTTCCAGTTCACTTTCATGCTTGACTAGATATGAACTCCATGCTCCAGGATTGGTCAGTCATATGTGATATACAAAGTTCTGAAAGATTCCTTACATTGTTTCATAAGGCCGTTCTTATGAAAGCTAACTTTGCATATTCTGCTGATGTTTTCCTCTTGCTATAAGCTCAGGGGATAGGTCTGGCATGATATTAACTCCCAGGTCTTTCTCTCTCACTGATCTTTGAAGAAATTAATCTCCCAAATGATACCCTGTATCTAGTCTCATGCTCCCTACACCTATCTTCATCACATTACATTTTCTTGGGTTATCTCTAACAACCATTTGTTCGACCATTCCTGTTGCTTAGGTACTTGATGTTGCTTCCTGTTACTTAGGTACTCTCTTTTACATTGGAGTACCCTACCAGTTACTCCTGCCTGTTTCTCCATCTTATGCATCAGACTCTTATGGGGTAATGTGTCAAATTCTTTCCAACAGTCCAAGAAAAGGCAGTTCGCCCATCCTTGTAGTGTTATTGGGGTCAAATATATAACTGCATTATTCTGGTCATATACACATGTGTTATGGTGGTCATATAGAGGTTCATTTTATGGTCCTATATAGCTGCATTATGATGGTCATATTCAGATTTGTTATGGTGGTCATATAGAACTGTGTTATGGTGGTCATATACAAATGTATTATAGGGGACACATACAGCTGTGTTGTGTTGGTCATATACAACTGTGTTATGATGGTCATATACAGCTGTGATATGATCATATACAACTTTGTTATGGTGGTCATATACATTGGTGTAATGGTGGGCAGATACAGATGTGTTATAGTGGTGATATATAGCTGCATTATGCTGGTCATATACCCATGTGTTACGGTGGTCGTATTCAGCTGCATTACGATGGTCATATATAGCTGCATTATGATGATCATAAACAGCTTTGTTATTGTGGTTATATAGAACTGTGTTATGTTGGTCCTAAACAGCTGTGTTAAGGTGGTACTATTCATCTGAGTTATGGTGGTCATATACAGCTATGTTATGGTGGACATATAAGGCTGTGTTATGGTTATCATATACAACTGTGTTAGGGTGGTCTTATTCAGCTGTGTTTTGTGGTCATATACACTTGTATTATGGTTGACATATTCAGCTGTGTTATTGTGATAATATACAACTGTGTTAGGGTGGTCTTATTCAGCTGTGTTATAGTGGTCATATACACTTGTATTATGGTTGACATATTCAGCTGTGTTATTGTGATAATATACAACTGTGTTAGGGTGGTCTTATTCAGCTGTGTTATAGTGGTCATATACACTTGTATTATGGTTGACATATTCAGCTGTGTTATTGTGATAATATACAACTGTGTTAAGTTGGTCATATATATTTGTGTAATGGTGGTCATATACAGGTGTGTGTTATAATTGGCATATATAATTGTGTAATGGTGGTCACATACAGCTCTGTAGTGATGGTCATATACAACTGTATAATAGTGGTCATATACAACTGTGTTATTGTGGTCATATACAACTGTGCCATGGTGACCATAAACAGCTGCATTATGTTTGTCATTTACAACTGTGTTATAGTGGTCATATACAGCCGTGCTATGGTGGTCATGTACAGCTGCATTATGATGATTATATTCTATATGACCATTATTGTGGTCATATACTACTGTGTTATGGTGATCATATACAACTGTGATATGATGGTCTTATACAGCTGCATAATGATGATCATATACAGCTGCATTTTGACAGTCATATACAACTTTTTTATGGAGGTCATATACAACTGTGTTATGGTGCTCATATTCAGCTGCTTTAGGATGGTCATAACAGCTGCATTATAACGGTCATATAAAACTGTGGTTAGGAGGTCATATAGAACTGTATTATTATGGGTCTTATACAGCTGTATTATGATTTTCATATACAACTGTGTTATTTTGGACATATATATCTGTCATGATGGTCATATAAAGCTTTGTAATAGTGGACATTTTTAGCTATGTTTTGACAGTCCTATACAACTGTGTTAAGTAGGTCATGTACAACTCATATGTTATGGTGGTCATATACAGTTTTTTATGACGGCCATATACAACTGTGTTTATGTGGAAAAATATAGCTGTGTAATCTTGGTCATATACAACTGTGTTTTGGTGGTCGCATACAACGGTATAATGGTGGTCATAAACAGCTGCATTATGTTGACCAGACCACACACTAGATGGTGAAGGGACGACGACATTTCGGTCCGTCCTAGACCATTCTCAAGTCGATTGTCAATTGACAATCGACTTCAGAATGATCCTTGATGGACCGAAACGTCGTCATCCCTTCACCTTTTTGTGTGTGGTCTGGTCAACATACTTTAGCCACGTTATTGTGACTCATCGCCTGCACAGCTGCATTATGTTGGTCATATACAGCTGTGTTATGGTGGTCATTTACAGCCATGCTAAGGTGGTCATGTACAGCTGCATTATGAAGGTCATATGAAGCTGCATTATGAAGGTCATATTGTAACAAATTAGCTGTTGTAGGAATGATCTAGAATGTTTTATCTACGCATGGGAGAATGGGAAGCTGGACCCACGTGGTGACCCGGGATCATCCCCTGGGGGGATTGGCGGTGAAAATAATTGCCGCCTTTGTTCAGTTTCGTATAATGAATTATTTTACAGAATTCACTTATTTAGAGAAATTAGTCTTCATTCAAATTGTATAATATTCTTGGTTATAGTATCAAAAGTACCCTGAAAGCTAGAAGAATGAGTTAAGTCACCATCAGTGACGTTACGAGCCGTGACTAGACATCGGTGCGGAACAATATGAGTGACCTCAGCGGTCACAGGTCATCAGAGTTTCCATGTCCACTATTTCTCAAAGGTCAAATAGCCATTTTGCAATTGGGAATAGCTCTTCCCTAAGATGCTTGTGTAATTAACTTCAGATAAAATAATTCAACCAATCTGGATCATTCAGTGCAACAGAGGTTAGTTGTTAAACTTAAGCCTTGCAAGTAACTTAGACGAGGCGGAAGGATATAGATCTGGGCGTCTGGGTAGAGAAGCATGTGGGAAGGACAGTGTGGGATCCGGAGCAACACAGGAAAGCTGTCCACTCCACCTCTTCCCAAGACCTTAGCACTAACATCTAGCTGGTCGCCAAAAAGGTAAAGTTTGCTAAGAGAGTTGTTTTAGGGAATAGGTCAACTCATTGCCAAAGTAGGGAGTGTTAATGATAGGGAGTGCTTTTATTTAGTTTTTGTTTTAGATTTTGAATAAATTAATTATTTAGTAAGTTGCATTTTTATTAATTTCCATTTCATGTTTCCATTGTATCGTGTCCTTGTCACGTGGTCCCCACGAGGCCGAGTTTTCGTTGGGCCACAAAACCTAACAAAGATTAAGAATTCATTATTCTCTTTGATTGTTAATTAATTCAACACTTAACGTAAAAAGACAACCCTCCCATATATTACTAGTGGGGATCAAGCCCCAAAGTTATTGATTAGCATGATCGATCCAGACCTCGGTCATTCCTCAGTGTTACTGGTCTGGTGGTGGCAGCAAAGGCGACTCTAGAACTTTGCTAGAAGTCTATTTCACATCATTCAGGTTGTAGAATCTTAAGTCGGTGAATCGTCTTATGACCACGTGGCGTGGGGTCGGTTCAAGTAAAAGTTTTGGGGTCCCTTGGTATTGAGATTTAAAATAGAATACGGGTAAAAAGAGGGGGTAGAGAGAACGATGATACTAAAGAACAGAACGCACCCCCCCCATCCATGTTACAATGGTGGCAGCGGTGGGATGTACGTTCTGTTCTTTAGTATCTTCGTTCTCTCTACTCCTCTTGCACTCATTCCAGTTGTTAATCTTTCACACAAAACGTTTCGCTTCAGGGCAGGTGATAGGGTATCTCAGGGAAGCATGGTGGAGGACACAGAAATCTTTCATCATGAGTCAGCTGAGACGCCAACCTTCACTGCACAATGTAATGCATTGAACATGATAGATACTAAAACACCATCCAAAGTACTGTATGAGATGAGAAATGTTGCACGGAATGTGGAAGAAGTAGAAAAATTGATTTCAGCACTTGATTTGCAACATGTTACACAGGCGGATAGGAAGGCACTGAGAGGAGTTTTGCGAAAATTCCCGAAATTATTTGCGACAGAGGATGACCAGATTGGTCTCCTTGATAAGATTGAGCACACCATTCCAACTGGTGATCATTTGCCTGTGTACACCAGACTGTGGAGGATGCCGGAACAGGCAAAGAACATTATTAGAAAGGAGTTCCAGAAAATGTTGAGACAGGGTGTGATAGAGCCTAGTACGTCACCGTGGCTCTCTCCTGTTGTGCTAGTTCGGAAACCCGATGGTAGTTACCGTTTCTGTGTTGACTACCGGAAGGTGAACGAAATAACTAAGGGTGATGTGTATCCGTTTCCCCGAATACAGGAGATAATATATCAATTTGGTGCTGCTAAGTATTTCTCAACTCTTTGGATGGTAGGCACAATTATCAATTCCGTAGGATGCCGTTTGGTTTAAAAACAGCGCCTTCGTCATTTCAGAGGGCCATCGACTTCATACTCAGTCCGGTCCTGGGTAGGCATTCTTTAGCGTACCTGGATGATGTTGTGATATATTCCAGGACGTTTGAGGAATATCTACGAGACTTGATTGAGACTTTGACATTGTTAGATCAGGCAAGATTCAAGCTAAGCGTTCAGAAATGCACCCTGGCGCCCAGAAATTCAAATTTCTGGGGTTCCAGGTGTGCCCGGATGGTATCCGGCCTGACCCAGATTCTTGCCGCGCCATTGCCGACATGCCTACTCCAAGGACAGCAAAGGACGTGCGTAGGTTTTCGGTGGCGGCCGGATATTTTCGTCGTCATATTGAAGATTTCGCAGGCATTTCAGCACCCCTGACTGATCTGACAAAGAAAAATGCGAAGTTTGTGTGGAAATCTGAACATGACGAGGCCAATCACAAACTGAAGGACCAACTAATCACGACACCGGTATTGCCTATTCCTGATTTTGAGAAGGAGTGGGAGGTGCACACTGACGCCAGTGGTATAGCTATTGGTGGGTGCTTAATTCAGCGAGATGCCGATAATTTACCCCATCCAGTAGCCTATTTCAACAGAAAGGTCAAAGGACCTGAAGTTCGTTACTCAGCTACGGATCGGGAGGCACTGGCAGTAGTAGAATCAGTTAGGTATTTCGAGCCTTACCTATTTCAGCGGCACTTTATAATTTACACTGACCATCGAGCGTTGACACACATCTTTAAGAAGCGAACAAAATGCCCACGAATGTCACGCTGGTCTCACGAACTTTCGGCCCACTCATTCCAGATTTTGTACAAGCCTGGTCCAGCACATGTTGTGCCAGATACGCTAAGTAGAAACATAGCGGCAGTTCAAGTTAATGAAAATATTGAAACAATTCCATCAGATAAAATGAGAGAATACTGGATGAAAAAAAATTATTGAGTTTTTAGGAGGGAAATACCCGAAAAGGAAAAATAATTTACCTATTCATTATTTTGAGATGAAACAGGGCGTCCTGTATTACGTTAATAGCCAGAATAATAGGGCAGTATTTCAACTAATTACTCCGGACGCGTTGCGGTCATCACCATTAAAGCTTGCGCGTGCATCTAAAATTGCAGGGCATCCGGGGGTCTTTAAAACCCACTTAAGGGCAAAGTCTCTATTTTATTTCCCAGGATTACTTTCTGAAGTAATTAATTTCGTGAAGTCGTGCAATCGTTGCCAGAGGAGGAAAGGCACCCTTAAGGTACAAGCCCAACTTCAGGAATTTCCTGAAATTCGTGAACCTTTAGATCGTGTGGGGGTCGATTTGATTGATTTACATCACAGTCATTGAGGAAATAGATACGTGTTGGTGTTAGTTGATCATCTGTCTAGGTACACTACACTAGTTGCATTAATTCAGAAGGATTCTCGTACGGTTGCAGATGCGTTCTTGCGTAGGTTCGTTACTGTATTCGGGCCTCCTAAAGTTTTAGTCTCGGACCGGGGTCAAGAATTCAATGGGAATATATTTAGGGAAGTTTGTAAGATTTTAGAGACAACCTCGGCTTTTACAACAGCCTACCACCCACAAGCAAACGGAATGACGGAACAGACTAATCGTTCAGTCACGGATATGCTTCCAATCCTTGCTGAACATGATGCAAACTCTTGGGATGAACACCTACCCTATGTTCAATTAGCCTTGAATACTGTCATCCACCAATCGATTAACACCCAACCCCTTCATTTGTTTACTGGTAACTCAAGCAATTTCCCTTCAGATCACTTAACAGACATAATGTTGCATACGGGGAGGACTATCCTTCAGAGGTCCTTGGGAAAATGAGAAACGCATGAAATATTGCAGCTGAAGCGTCCAAGAAGGCACGGAATCGGTATGCTCATTTTTACGACAAGAAAGTGCACCCTCTTGAGTTGAAGGAAGGCAGCCTCGTATTGAGAGTGAATCAGGCTGTGCCCGCCAATCAGAGTAGGAAACTTGCTCCGAGGTGGCGAAGACCATATAGAGTAGTTAAAAGGGCGGGGCCGGTTAATCTTGTTATAAAAGGAGTATTCGAGGACCAGGTGGAAAGGAGAATTCATGTAAATAAATTGAAACAATATCATGCTAGAGAGGAATTAGAACTGCCTTTAGCGGGTCTTGTTCCTGACTCAGCAGTGATGACTCACGGCTTCACCGACGAGTCAGGGGATGAGGATGACCCTCTGTCATCGCTCATCAGTAGTCAGGTGCAGTCTCGCCACCCTAACGAGATCTCGCGCTATACAGTAAAGTAACTTCCTTGGTTAGTATACTTTAGTATTCATTAGATTTTCCTGTAGAGGCAATAAGATGAACTATTACTATACTTAACTCAGATTGCTGCTTTTACCGTGCACTGGGGTTCCACCTCCACCAAACCCACAGTATATCTATGGCTCTGCTGTGTTGTGTCTGTCTGTTCCCAGGTCTGATTAGTACACCGACCCAGTTGTTCCAGCCTCACGTGAACCCTTATCTGTAAAAACCGAGGGGGGAGGCACGTTAGACAAAGCCCTCCCCCCACCAGACCCAGTAACCCATACATCAGTTACTTTGGGGATGAGGGACTATCCAACAGTCACCCGGCCGACGCCTCATGTCACTAAACGAGGTTGTCAGGGCCAGCAAGCTGTCTACATATAGCAGTCGCCGGAGGTGCCATACAACGCCGGGATAGCTGTCTCGAGATCACCACTACCCACCTGCTGCGTCATCAAGACTGCAGCTATTCCAGCAGTGTTGGAAGAGGTCATGAAATGGAAAGCACGTAGCAGTACTCAAGAATTTCGCCGGAAGATTAATGATTACGTCATCTGAAGCAACAGGAACGCGGCAGTAAGGCGGTCACAGGTGGAAGGCACTGTTTCCATACAGAGTTCCAGGACTCGCCAATAGAAGGTCGCAAAATTGCCTCCTTTGGCCTAAAATCGGCGGTACGAGGGTATACATAGTTGGTGTTTACGGCCTAGTAACCTGGTGACATCAAGAAACGCCTGAGATGACGTGAGCAATGATGGAAGAAGAGATTCACCTGTTCTGCAAACAAGCAACCCGCCTCTACGACCCTCTGACATCACTCCTGTTACGAGACACCATTGGTACATCCAGTCCTGCTCTGCTGTGGTCATCTGCCCCGTCAAGTTTAACATCAAGACTGCCGTGTGAACTGTGATTGATATGATGACGTGTGGACTGTCGGGAGCAAGATCAATGGCCGAAGTAACAGTATTCTACAGCTGTCACTTGGCACTCCGCTCTACGACACTCTGTCGTCATTCAAGAGTACCGGATGGGAGTACAAGAGGACCAGGTACCGACGTCGACGCATGGGAGAATCTAGATCGACAAAATCATCTTCAGCGACTACATTCAGCGTCCATCAGAATCGATTTTTTTTCTCGATTACTCAATATGAACAATTGATTCAAAAGATAAAGTTGGCTCTGAACATCTGTATAAAGAATATCTGGACACTTTTGTGGAAATGTTGAAAAACAGATTTAGAATCACAATAATTTATAAATGTTGAAAAACAGATTTAAATAATTATTCTGGTATAATGATATGGAAATTTTACTCTATAAATTGGTCAGTAATTAAAATCGAAGCCCCTGTGTAATTGTCCAAGCTCAGAACAAACGGATGTGGAAAATATTGTGTACTTTTTTTTCAGAATGTTTGAACACAGGAGAGGCGGACCAATATAAACATTGACATTGTTACAGTGAGTGTGAACACTTGGCTGTACAGTCAGCTGAAACCTGTGATATACTACAGTAGGATTTTTTTTATATTTTATATACATATAATAAACATTATGTGTGTTCCTTAGCATGTCATGGTTGACATTGATTGGGGAGTGCATAGTACACAGATGTGAACTTGGTAGAGTTCAATAGTACACTCCCAGATGACTGAAAGTTCAGTCTGTAGATATAACTTTTATGTTTTATGATTGAGCACGGTATGTCCGGCTCTAGAGGACACATGAACTTGGCTAGTGAAGAGCCAAGAGATTTTAATAGCTAGGCTTTGCTGTTAGAGTAGGGACATTTTATTCAGCTATGTCAGTAAGAGTAGGATGTATGTTTCCTGATGTTGGAGGATTGCTGTCAGTTGACAGCCGAGACATTTATGTATTTGAACATGTTTATTATGATGTTGTTGGACAATCTAATGATTGTCAAATTTTCTTAGTTAGGTTAGCTTTTGCTTATGGCATGAGTTGAGTTTATTGTAGGTTTGGATACTAAACCTCGTTAGTTTGTACAAATTAACAAGGTTTACTAAGTTGCTTGTGCGGGGGTGGGTTGCAACAAACTATCTGTTGTAGGAATGATCTAGAATGTTTTATCTATTCATGGGAGAATGGGAAGCTGGGCCCACGTGGTGACCCGGGATCATCCCCTGGGGGGACTGGCGGTGAAAATAATTGCCGCCTTTGTTCAGTTTCGTACAATGAATTATTTTACAGAATTCACTTATCTAGAGAAATTAGTCTTCATTCAAACTGTATAATATTCCCTGGTTATAGTATCAAGAGTACCCTGATTGCTAGAAGAATGAGTTAAATCACCATCAGTGACGTCACGAGCCGTGACTAGACATCGGCGTGGAACAATTTGAGTGACCTCAGCGGTCACAGGTCATCAGAGTTTCTATGTCCACTATTTCTCAAAGGTCAAATAACCATTTTGTAATTGGGAATAGCTCTTCCCTAAGATGCTTGTGTAACTAACTTCAGTTAAAATAATTCAACCAATCTGGATCATTCAGTGCAACAGAGGTTAGTTGTTAAGCTTAAGCCTTGCAAGTAACTTAGACGAGGCGGAAGGATACAGATCTGGGCGTCTGGGTAGAGAAGCATGTGGGAAGGACAGTGTGGGATCCGGAGCAACACAGGAAAGGTGTCCACTCCACCTCTTCCCAAGACCTTAGCACTAACATCTAGCTGGTCGCCTTAAAGGTAAAGTTTGCTAAGAGTGTTGTGTTAGGGAATAGGTCAACTCATTGCCGAAGTAGGGAGTGTTAATGATAGGGAGAGCTTTTATTTAGTTTTTGTTTTAGATTTTGAATAAATTAATTATTTAGTAAGTGGCATTTTTATTAATTTCCATTTCATGTTTCCATTGTCTCGTGTCCTTGTCACGTGGTCCCCACGAGGCCGAGTTTTCGTTGGGCCACAAAACCTAACAAAGATTAAGAATTCATTATTCCCTTTGATTGTTAATTAATTCCACACTTAACGTAAAATGACAACCCTTCCATATATTACTAGTGGGGATCAAGCCCCAATGTTATTGATTAGCATGATCGATCCAGACCTCGGTCATTCCTCAGTGTTACTGGTCTGGTGGTGGCAGTGAAAGCGACTCTAGAGCTTTGCTAGAAGTCTATTTCACATCATACAGGTTGTAGAATCTTAAATCGGTCAATTGTCTTAAGACCACGTGGCGTGGGGTCGGTTCAAGTAAAAGTTTTGGGGTCCCTTGGTATGGAGATTTAAAGTAAAATATGGGTAAAGAGAGGGGTAGAGAGAACGAAGATACTAAAGAACAGAACGTACCCCCCCCCCACCCGCGTTACAATATGAAGCTGCATTATGGTCATATATAGCTACATTATGATGGTCATATACGCTGCATTATAATGGTCATATACAGCTGTACTCACCAAGTTGTTTCACCTAGTTTTGTTTGGGGCACAACTATGTGAGTTGTTGCCCACTAAGTGTTTCTTGTTGCTATTTTACTTGGGCGTTGTGTAAGTATTTATGACTCGAAATGTCGCTTCAGAAAGATTTTGTCCCAGGTGTTTAACAATTTTTTCTGCCCCGTGTTATGGTATATCATATACAACTGTGTTAAGTAGATCATATACAACAGCATTATGAAGTTGATATTAAACTGTGTTTTTCATATACTGCTGCTGCAATATGGTGTTCATATGCAGCTATGTTATTGTGGTCATATACAGTGGCATTATGATGATGGTACACAGCTGTATTATGAGTGTCACATACAGCTGCATTATGATAGCCATATACAGGTGCATTATAATTGTCATATAGAAATATGTAATGGTGGTCATATTCAGCTGTGTTATGATGGTCATATACAGCTCCAATATGAAAGTCATATAAAGCTGTGTTATGGTGGTCATATAGAACTGGATTATGGTGGTTATATAGAGCTGTGTTATAATGGTGCTATTCATCTGTGTTATGTGGGTTATATACAGGGGAGTTTTGTTGGTCATATACAGTTGTATTATGGTGGTCATCTACAATAGGGTTAAAGTCGTCATACACCTGTGTTATTGTGGTCATATTACACCTGTGTTTTGGTGGTCATATACAGCTTTATTATGGTGGTCATATTCAGCCGTGTTATAGTGGTCATATAAAACTGTGTTATTTTGGTCATATTAATCTGTGTTATGGTGGTCATATACATTTGTGTAATGGTTATCTTCTTGAGGTTATCTTGAGATTTCGGGGCTTTTTGTGTCCCCGCGGCCCGGTCCTCGACCAGGCCTCCACCCCCAGGAAGCAGCCCGTGACAGTTGACTAACACCCAGGTACCTATTTTACTGCTAGGTAACAGGAGCATCAGGGTGAAAGAAACTTTGCCCATAGTTTCTCGCCGGCACCTGGGATCGAACCCAGGACCACAGGATCACAAGTCCAGCGTGCTGTTCGCTCGGCCGACCGGCTCCATATGGTGGTTATATACAGCTGTGGTATGGTTGTCATATCCAACAGAGTAATGGTGGTCAAATACAGCTGTGTTATAGTGGTCCTTGTCAACAGTGTAATGGTGGTCATATACAACTGAGTTATGATGATCATTTTCAAAAATTTTATGGTGTTCATACACAGCTGTGATATGGTGATGATTTACAGCTGTGTAATGGTAGTTATATACAGCTGTGTTATGGTGGTCATATTCAACTGTGTTATAGTAGTCATATACAGCAGTGCTAAGATGGCCATATACAACAGCATTATGGAGGACATATACAGCTGCATTATGATGGTCATGTACAGCTGCATTTAATGGCCATATGCACACATGAGTCATCGTGGTCATACACAAATGTGTTATATGGTCATATTCAGCTGCATTATGAAGGTCATATACAGCTGCATTACGATGGTCATATACAGCTGCATTATGATGGTCATATTCAGCTGCAGACAGTAATATCCAACTGTGTTATAGTGGTCATATACAATGACATTATGAGGGTCATAAACAACTCTGTTGAGAAGGTCATACAAACTGTGTTATGGTAGTCATATATACAGCTTTATTATGCTGGCCATATACAACTGTATGTGGTCATATACAACTGCATTATGATGGTCATATACGGCTGTATTATGGTAGTTATATACAGCTGTGTTATGGTGGTCATATACCCCTGCACTATGACGGTCATATAAAACTGCATTATGAAGATCATATAAAGCTGTGTTATGGTGGTTATATTCAGCTGTGTTATGGTGGTCATATACCCCTGCACTATGTTGGTCATTTACAGTTGTGTTTTCGTGGACACATACTGCTGCATTATGAAGGCTATATACAACTTTTTTATTGTGAACATATTTAGCTGTGTTATGGTGGTCATATTCAACTGGTGGTCAACTTCTACCACATCACTTCCTAATGAATTCCATTTGTCTACTACTCTGACAGTAAACAAATAATGTCTCTCATTTGGGCACTTAATTTCCACTTGTGTTCCCTAGTGCTTGTGCCTATTTCGATAAATAGTCTGGCTTTATGTACCCTATAAACTCCTCTGAGAATCTTGTATGTGGTGATCATGTCCCCTCTAAATATTCTGTCTCCAAGTGACGTGAGGTTTAATTTCTCACGAGGTAGGTAAAGGAGGTAGTCTCTTTCCTTAACTCGTACCTGATAGTTCGAGTTCTAGTCTAGTAACTAACATTTGAAACTTTTCCATTTTAGTCTCTTGCTTGACTAGATATGGATTTCATGCTGGGTCTGTATACTCCAGGATTGGTCTGATATATTTGGTATACAAAGTTCTGAAAGATTCATTGTACAAGTTTCATAAGGCCGTTCTTATGTTAGCTAATCTTGCATTTGTCACTGATGTTTTCCTCTTGATATGGGCTCGGGGGACAGGTATGGGGTGATATCAATCTCCCAGGTGTTTCTCTCCCTCTCTCTCTGATCATTGAAGAAATTCATCTCCCAAATTATACCTTGTATCTAGTCTCATGTTCCCTACACTTATCTTCGTTACATTACATTTGCTTGGGTTAAACTCTAACAACCATTTGTTCAATCATTCCTGTTGCTTAGGTACTTCCTGTTGCTTAGGTACTTCCTGTTGCATAGGTACTCCCTTATGCATTGAAGCATCCTACCAGTTACTCCAGCCTGTTTCTCCAGCTAATGCATCAGCCTCCTATGGTGTACTGTGTCAAAGGCATTCCAACAGTTCAAGAAAATGCAGTCCCCCATCGTTGTAGTGTGTTATAGTGGTCATATATATATCCGCATTATGCTGGTCATTTACACATGTGTTATTGTGGTCAAATACAGCTGCATTATGATGGTTATATATATTGCTGCATTATGATAGTCATATTCAGCTTTGTTATGGTCGTCATATAGAACTGTGTTATGGTGGTCAAATACAACTATGTTATGATGGTCACATTCATCTGTTTTATGGTGGTCATATGCAACAATATTATAGAGGACATACACATTTGTGTAATGGTGGTCAGATACAAATGTGTTATAGTTGTCATATATAGCTGCATTATGCTGGTCATATAGAACTGTGTTATACTGGTCATATACAGCTGTGTTATGATGGTCACATTTATCTGTGTTATGGTGGCCATATACAACAGTGTTACAGAGGACATATACATTTGGGTAATGGTGGTCAGATACAGATGTTTTATAGTGGTCATATATAGCTGCATTACGGTGGTCATATTCACATGTGTTATGGTGGTCATATTCAACTACATTATGATGGTCATATATAGCTGCATTATAATGTTCATATACAGTTTTGTTATTATGGTCATATACAGTTTTGTTATTATTGTCATATAAAACTGAGTTATGATGGTCATATACTCTTGTGTAATGGTGGTCATATTCATCTGCGTTACGGTGCTCATATACAGCTGTGTTATGATGGAAATATACAGCTGTGTTATAGTGGTCATATACAGCTGTGTTACGTGGTCAAATTCCGCTGTGTTTTTGTGGTCATATTCAACTGTGTTATAGTGGTCATATGCCGTTGTATTATGGTTGTCACATTCAGCTGTGTTATGGTGATCATTTACAACTGTGTTATATTCGTCATATATATTTGTGTAATAGTGGTCATATAGAGCTGTGTTATAATTGTAATACACAATTGTGAAATTGTGGTGACATACAGCTGTCCAGTGATGGTCATATACAACCGTAAAATAGTGGTCACATACAAGTGTGTAATGGTGGTAATAATCATCTGTATTATGTTGGTCATTTACAATTGTGTGAGGTTGGTCATATACAGCCGTGCTAAGGTGGTCATTTAGAGCTGCATTATGAAGGTCATCTGCAGCTGCATTATTATGGTCATATACAACTTCAATATTATGGTTATATTCAGCTGCATTATGATAGTTACGTATATAAAACTGTGTTATGGTTGTCATATAGAACTGTGATATGGTAGTCGTATAGAATTGTGTTATGATGGTCCGATACAACTGTGTTATTATGGTCATATTCATCTGTGTTATGATTGTCATATACAGCTGTGATCATATGATCGGTGATCATATTCAGCTGTGTTTTGGTGGTCATATATAACTGTGTTACGGTGGTCATATACAACTGTGTTATGATCATATACATCTGTGTTATGGAGGTCACATTCTGCTGCATTATGAAGGTCATTTACAGCTGAATTATGATGCTCATATACAACTGTGTTAAGGTGGTCATATGCATCTGCATTTTGATGGTCATATACAGCTGTGTTATAGTTGATATATACTGCTGCATTATGATGGTCATACACAGCTGCATTATGATTGTCATATGCAGCTGCATTATGATAGACATATACAGCTGCATAATGATAGTCACATACAACTGTATTATTTAGTTTATATACAGATGTGTTATGGTGGTCATATACAGCTGGTTTATGATGGTCATATGTAGCAGCATGATGATGGACATATACAGCTGCATATTGAAGTCATATTGAAAGTGGTGGTGAGGTGGTCATATTGAAATGTGTTATTGTGGTCATATACAGCTGTATTATAGTGGTCATTTTCATCTTGTTATGATTGTCATGTACAGCTAAGTTATTGTGGTCATATAGAGTTGTGTTATGGTGGTCATATACAACAGTGTTATAGTAATCATATCCAGCTGTGATATGGTGGTCATATTCAACTGTATTTCGATGGTCATATACAGCTGTACTCGCCTAATTGTACTCACCTAATTGTGCTTGCGGGGGTTGAGCTTTGTCTCTTTGGTCCCGCCTCTTACCTGTCAATCAACTGGTGTACAGTTGATTGTAGTAGTACAGTAGTCCTGAGCCTACTAGACTCTATTATCTGTGTACAATCTACATTTGAAACTTTGTATGGAGTCAGCCTCCACCACATCACTTCCTAGTGCATTCCATTTATTAACTACTCTGACACGGAAAAAATTCTTTCTGACGTCTCTGTCGCTCATCTGGGTACTAAGTTTCCACTTGTGTCGCCTTGTTCGTGTCCCACCCGTGCAGAAGAGTTTGTCTTTTTCCACCCTGTCAATTCCTCTGAGTATTCCCCGGAGAATTCCTCTCCAGCTGTGTTATAGTGGGAATACAGATGTGTTATGGTTGTCATATTCAGCTTTGTTATGGTGATCATATACAACTGTGTTATTGTAACACGGGGGGGAGGGGGGGTATTCATCCTTTTACTTTCTATCTTCGTTCTCTCTCCCCCTCTCTTAACCCGTATTCTACTTTAAATCTCCATACCAAGGGACCCCAAACTTTTACTTGAAACGACCCCACGCCACGTGGTCTTAAGACGATTGACCGACTTAAGATTCTACAACCCGTATGATGTGAAATAGACTTCTAGCAAAGCTCTAGAGTCGCCTTCGCTGCCACTACCAGACCAGTAACACTGAGCAATGACTGAGGTCTGGATCGATCATGCTGATCAATAACTTTGGGGGTTGATCCCCACTAGTAATAATGGGAGGGTTGTCTTTTTACGTTAAGTGTGGAATTAATTAACAATCAAAGGGAATAATGAATTCTTAATCTTTGTTAGGTTTTGCGGCCCAACGAAAACTCGGCCTCGTGGGGACCACGGGACAAGGACATGAGACAATGGAAACATGAAATGGAAATTAATAAAAATGCAACTTACTAAATTATTAATTTATTCAAAATCTAAAACAAAAACTAAATAAAAGCACTCCCTATCATTAACACGCCCTACTTCGGCAATGAGTTGACCTATTCCCTATAACAACACTCTAAGCAACTCTACCTTGAATGCGACCAGCGGTGGACTGCTGGTCTGGGGAAAGGTGGAGTGGACACCTTCCCTGTGTTGCTCTGGATCCCACACTGTCCTTCCCACATGCTTCTCTACCCAGATGCCCAGATGTGTATCCTTCCGCCTCATCTATGTTACTTGCAAGGCTTAAGTTTAACAACTAACCTCTGTTGCACTGAATGATCCAGATTGGTTGAATTATTTCAACTGAAGTTAATTACACAAGCATCTTAGGGAAGAGCTATTCCCAATTACAAAATGGCTATTTGACCTTTGAGAAATAGTGGACATGGAAACTCTGATGACCTTTGAGCGCTGAGGTCACTCAAATTGTTCCGCACCGAGTTCTAGTCACGGCTCGTGACGTCACTGATGGTGCCTTAACTCATTCTTCTAGCAATCAGGGTGCTCTTGATACTATAACCAGGAATATTATACAATTTGAATGAAGACTAATTTCTCTAAATAAGTGAATTCTGTAAAATAATTCATTATACGAAACTGAACAAAGGCGGCAATTATTTTCACAGCCAATCCCCCCAGGGGATGCTCCCGGGTCACCACGTGGGTCCAGCTTACCATTCTCCCATGAATAGATAAAACATTCTAGATCATTCCTACAACAGCTAGTTTGTTGCAACCCCACCCGCACAAGCAACTTAGTAAACCTTGTTAATTTGTACAAACTAATGAGGTTTAGTATCCAAACCCACAATAAACTCAACTCATGCCACAAGCAAAAGCTAACCTAACTAAGAAAATTTGACAATCATTAGATTGTCCAACAACATCATAATAAATATGTTCAAATACATAAATGTCTCGGTTGTCAACTGACAGCAATCCTCCAACATCAGGAAACATACATCCTACTCGTACTGACATAGCTGAATAACATGTCCCTACTCTAACAGCAAAGCCTAGCTATTAAAATCTCTTGGCTCTTCACTAGCCAAGTTCATGTGTCCTCTAGAACCAGACATACCGTGCTCAATCATAAAACTTAAAAGTTATATCTACAGACTGAACTTTCAGTCATCCGGGAGCGTACTACTGAACTCTACCAAGTTCTCATCCGTGTACTATGCACTCCCCAATCAATGTGCAATCATTACATGCTAAGGAACTCACCTAATGTTTATTACATGTATCTAAAATAAAAATAAAAATTCCTACTGTAGTATATCACAGGTTTCAGGTGACTGTACAGCCAAGTGTTCGCACTCACTGTAAGAGTGTCAATGTTTATATTGGTCCGCCTCTCCTGTGTTCAAACATTCTGAAAAAAAACACACAACATAATTTTCCATAACCGTTTGTTCAGGGGCTTTGACAATTACACAGTGGCTTCGATTTTAATCACTGACCAATTTACAGAGTAATATTTTCATATCATTATATACCAGAATAATTATATTAAATCTGTTTTCCAACATTTATAGAGTAATGTGATTCAAAATCGGTTTTTCAACATTTAAACAAAAGTGTCCAGATATTCTTTATACAGATGTTCAGAGCCAACTTTGTCTTTTGTACCAACTGTTTATATTGAGTAATCGAGAAAAAAATCGATGCTGATGGACGCTGAATGTAGTCGCTGAAGGTGATGTTGTCGATCTTGCTTCTCCCATGCGTAGACATCGATACCTGGTCCTCTTGTACTCCCATCCGGTACAGAATGACGACAGAGTGTAGTAGAGCGGAGTGCCAAGTGACAGCTGTAGAATACTGTTACTTCGGCCATTGATCTTGCTCCCAACAGTCCACACGTCTTCATATCAATCACAGTTCACACGGCAGTCTTCATGTTAAACTTGACGGCGCAGATGACAACAGCAGAGCAGGACTGGATGTACCAACAGTGTCTCGTAACAGGAGTGATGTCAGAAGGTCGTAGAGGCGGGTTGCTTGTTTGCAGAACAAGTGAATCTCGTCTTCCTTCATTGCTCACGTCATCTCAGGCGTTTCTTGATGTCACCAGGTTACTAGGCCGTAAACACCAACTGTGTATACCCTCGTACCGCCGACTTTAGGCCAAAGGAGGCATTTTGCGACCTTCTATTGGCGAGTCCCGGAACTCTGTATGGAAACCGTGCCTTCCACCTGTGACCGCCTTAGTTCCGCGTTCCTGTTGCTTCAGACGACGTAATCATTAATCTTCCGGCGAAACTCTTGAGTACTGCTACGTGCTTTCCATTTCTTGACCTCTCCTCCAACACTGCTGGAATAGCTGCAGTCTTGATGACGCAGCAGGTGGGTAGTGGTGATCTCGAGACAGCTATCCCGGCGTTGTATGGCACCTCCGGCGACTGCTATATGTGGACAGCTCGCTGGCCCTGACAACCTCGTTTAGTGATGTGAGGCGTCGGCCGGGTGACTCTTGGATAGTCACTCATCCCCAAAGTAACTGATGTATGGATTACTGGGTCTGGTGTAGGGGGGGGGGCTTTGTGTAACGTGCCTCCCCCCTCGGTCTTTACAGACAAGGGTTCACGTGTGGCTGGAACAACTGTCGGTGTACCAATCAGACCTGGGAACAGACAGACACAACACAGCGGAAGGATAGATATACTCTAGGTTTGGTGGAGGTGGAACCCCAGAGCACGGTAAAAGCTGCTACCTGCGTTAATTATAGTAATAGTTCATCTCATTGCCTCTACAGGAAAATCTAATGAATACTAATGTATACTAACCAAGGAAGTTACTTTACTGTATAGCGCGAGATCTCGTTACCATAGGGTGGCGAGACTGCACCTGACTACTGATGAGCGATGACAGAGGGTCATCCTCATCTCCTGACTCGTCGGTGAAGCCATGAGTCAGCACTGCTGAGTCAGGAACTAGACCCGCTGAAGGCAGTTCTAATTCCTCTCTAGCATGATAATGTTTCAATTTATTTACATGAATTCTCCTTTCCACCTGGTCCTCGAATACTCCTTTTATAACAAGATTAACCGGCCTCGCCCTTTTAACTACACTATATGGTCTTCGCCACCTCGGAGCAAGTTTCCTACTCTGATTGGCGGGCGCAGCCTTATTCACTCTCAATACGAGGCTTCCTTCCTTCAACTCAAGAGGGCGCACTTTCTTGTCGTAAAAATGAGCATACCGATTCCGTGCCTTCTTGGACGCTTCAGCTGCAATATTTCATGCGTTTCTCATTTTTCCAAGGACCTCTGAAGGATAGTCCTCCCCGTATGCAACATTATGTCTGTTAAACAGACCTGAAGGGAAATTACATGAATTCCCAGTAAACAAATGAAGGGGTTGGGTGTTAATCGATTGGTGGATGGCAGTACTCAAGGCTAATTGAACATAGGGTAGGTGTTCATCCCAAGAGTTTGCATCATGTTCAGCAAAGATTGCAAGCATATCCTTGACTGAACGACTAGTCCGTTCCGTCATTCCGTTTGCTTGTTGGTGGTAGGCTGTTGTAAAAGCCGAAGTTGTCTCTAAAATCTTACAAACTTCCCTAAATATATTCCCATTGAATTCTTGACCCCGGTCAGAGACTAAAACTTTAGGAGATCCGAATACAGTAACGAACCTACGCAAGAACGCATCTGCAACCGTACGAGAATCCTTCTGAGGTAATGCAACTAGTGTAGTGTACCTAGACAGATGGTCAACCAGCACCAACACGTATCTATTCCCTGAATGACTGTGATGTAAATCAATCAAATCGGCCCCCACTTGATCTAGAGGTTCACGAATTTCAGGAAATTCCTGAAGTTGGGCTTGTACCTTAAGGGTGCCTTTCCTCCTCTGGCAACGATTGCAAGACTTCACGGAATTTATTACTTCAGAAAGTAATCCTGGGAAATAAAATAGAGACTTTGCTTTTAATAATATTATCACTTTCATACGCTAGGGACATAACCGTATGTCCATTTCCGTCTACCCGCTTCTGCATACTGGACATAAAATGATATCCCCATAAAAAATATTTGTATAAAATTAAATTTTAATCCGATTTACTTTGGGTTTGTTTCAAACTGCGCGCTATGAAGTTCTCTTTCTCACCACTAGGCCGCATGGGACGTCGGCCTACCCGGTCACGTGACCGGCCCATTGTTTTCTTGTCACGTGTAGTGAGTCGATCACGCTTCCCTTGCGCGCCAAACTCGAGCGGTTTTCAGCAGTTTTACCCGTTCCCGTGTGTATTATACTCAATACATTCATCAACAATGGATCCAGGTCAAGGCCCAAGCCGTTCAACGCCCAATGGAGCGTCCAAGTCCTCGAAAGAGGACAAAATAAGTATGATTTATCGGCAGGACAGCCAAGTGAAACTCACACCCACGAAAATACCTGACCTCGTGGAGGCTTTATCAGAGGCTGAGTATGATGAAGGTGATGTTGAGGGAGTTGAAGAAGATGTGGATTACTACAACGAGTATAGTGGCGTTCAGGGACCTGGAGTGAATGATACTGCAACGAGTGATGAGGAAACCGAGCACCTCACCGAGGAGGAGGAGGCACTGCTACCCCCTCCTCCTCCTCCATCTAGGCGCACACGTGGTGCATGTAAACTACGTAGAAAACTAGCTACCCGAAATGTTTCTCGTCGTAGGAAAACACGACAAACTGTGCCAAGTGATTCTAGCAGTGATCAAAGCATGGAATTTCAAAGTGATGAGGAAAGTGAGGAAGATTCATCCGAGCCTCCTCACAGGCGTACACGTCCAGTACGTACTCGGAAGGCTGGGACTAGTGATGGCTGGAGTCGTGGCAATACTCCCCCTAATTGTTGATGATTTTGCCGGAAATCCTGGCCTGACCATTCCTCAGCCTACTAGTGCACTATCATTTATTCAATTGTTCATTACCCGAGCCCTGATTGAATTCTTGACAACTGAAACTAATTTGTACGCCTCGCAGATATTCAAAATTGCCAATGAAAATGTCTCAGATATTTGGAAACAAGTGAAGGTGAAAGAAATGGCGAGATTCCTAGGACTGTGCATATTGATGGGCATAAACAGGCTCCCCACTATGTGGATGTATTGGCAAACAGGAAAATCATGGCATGCTCGTTTCTTCAACTTGTTTATGACGTCGAAACGTTTCCAGCATATAAATCAGTTTTTCCATACATACAATAACAATGCAGTGCCCGTGAACAATACTGATAAGTTGATAAAAGTGAAACCAATGATGGATTATTTGAAAGAGAGGTTTGCAGAAGTTTACATCCCCAAGAAAGAGTTGTGTTTGGATGAAGGTACAATGGCATGGCGAGGCCGACTATCATTCAAAGTGTACAATCCAAACAAACCAGACAAGTATGGTGTGAAACTATATATGCTTGCTGAATCAGTATTTGGGTACATATATAACTTTGACGTATACTCAGGTATTGGTAAGACGATAATGGAAACAGTAACGGGGTTGATTCAGCCTTTAGTGAACAAGGGTTACCATTTGTACATGGATAATTACTACAACTCGGTTAACCTAACAGAAAAATGGACCGAACTTGGGGTGTACACATGTGGCACAATTAGACTGCTACGTGGCGCCCCAAAGGAATTGCAAGCTCTAGCCAAGGGTAGACTTCCACTGGATACTACCATATACCGCCGCAAAGATAACACCTTCCCTTCATTCTACTGTGGAAAGACAAGCGATCTCAATCATTACCAACATCCACAATGCAGACACTCAGCAAGTTCAGCGAAGGAAACGAATTCGCAAACGCGACGGAACAAGTGGACTACAACAGGTAACAGTGAACAAACCTACTGCAATTTGCGAGTACAATAAGTTCATGAAAGGTGTGGACCACTTCGATCAAATGGTGAAGTATTACTATTTTACCAGGAAAACTCACAAGTGGACCAAAAAGATAACGTTTTATTTCCTGCAAATGGCATTGCATAATGCCTTTGTTTTGTACAAATACAACACAACTGATCGAAAAAAAGCTAACATTGCTACAGTTCCACGACGTGGCAATTTGGGCCCTATTGCACTGGGACCCGGAAGATTGGCCTCAAACAGCAACAGTATCTTAACACTTGCGGCACACTCCAGACATAAGTGATGACACAGCTCCTGCCTATGCTGACGCCATGCAAACTCCCGGACCATCTGGTGTGAGGCGGCCTTTGTTCACTTCAACACCTCAAGCTGAAGCAGCAACCGAATCAGAACCCGAGATGTCTGGCACACTGCCATTTGACGAGACGGTTTTGTCAGATGAATCTGACTCAAATGTTGAACCTCCAGTGCGAAGACAAGGCCGTATTGTTGATTCTAAAAATCGCATGAACTACAAACTGAAACATGAACTTTACAGAATGCCCAAACGTCTCAAGTGTCATGTATGCGCACGGTCCGGTAAAAGGAAGGACACGAACATAGGATGCAGGACCTGCAACGTTGCACTCTGTGTTATTCCCTGCTACACCAATTACCACCGGAAAAGGGTGTATTGGGTGGTGAAGAAGTAACCACCCGCAACAGCTTCACTCCACCTATAAAACATCTTATGAGCAACTTCAGGAATGTTGACCTGACGAAGGTGGAGTGAAGAAAAAATGCTCAACTTACTGTTCCACAATCAGCTTTTCCTTGGTAAGTACACCTATTTGGTCCAAGTTTGTGTAGTATAATTTAGTGCGAGTATTTTGATACCGGAATGAACACTGTATCACATAAACTGCCGTAAGTAGACTCGAAACCTCATAGATTTTTTTTTGGGTGTAGCGTGTGTCTGCATGGGTGTCCCGAACGGGTTGCAGGTGGGTAACTTTAGCCGTTTATACTGGTAATGCTTCCCCATATCATGTATTATATGCATATGTCTGTTTAGGAAATTTTATTCCGATCAATGTACAACCAAAAATAACTGTGTGCAACAAGTATAAACTAGATAAACATAACAACAGTAAAAACATTTCATGTGTGTTTGACGCTCACTAATATGTTCTAGCGTTGTTTTTTATTTGGCGCTATTCTATCTTACGCTTTGTTGATTTTTTTTACCTACGTGCTCATAAAACATTTTATTGCGAGCACATTGGCACAAAAATGAATGACGTACATAGAAAAAAAATTGTCAGGACAGTGAAATAAGTATAAACTTTCAAAGCAGCATATCGCCCATGTGTCATTGCCTCACCAATACAGGGTAATAGTGTGGCCACTTCCCACACTCTTGCGGGTGGGCCGAGACCATTATTCTACGTTTATAATCATATCAATGTGTTGGGAATTTCATTGCGAGTCTATTGATACCAAAATTAACGCTGTAGGACACGTGTGGAGTTGACAACAATCCCAAGAGTAGATACATTTTGTTGCTGTTTGGCGCTCATGGCTAGTCATCTACGTAGTTATTTATTTGGTGCTGGTATCCCTATATCTTTCGTGACATTTTTTACTGATGTTCATCTAGAGAATTTTATTGCGAACACATTGGTACCAAAATGAAATACGTAGCTCAAGAACTAATGTCAGGAGAGGAAAAAGAGTATACACATTTTTGTTTTGCCGCTTAAGCAACAAAAACGCCACGCTCACATAGTGGGTTTTAAAGACCCCGGATGCCCTGCAATTTTAGATGCACGCGCAAGCTTTAACGCTGATGACCGCAACGCGTCCGGAATAACTAGTTGAAATACTGCCCTATCATTCTGGCTATTAACATAATAGAGGACGCCCTGTTTCATTTCAAAATCATGAATAGGTAAATTCTTCTTCTTTTTCGGGTATTTTCCTCCTTCTAAATACTCAATAATTTCTTTCCATCTAGGCTCGCTCATCTGGTATTCTCTCATTTTATCTGATGGAATGGTTTCAATATTTTCATTAACTTGAATTGCCGCTATGTTTCTACTTAGCGTATCTGGCACAACATGTGCTGGACCAGGCTTGTACAAATCTGGAATGAGTGGGCCGAAAGTTCGTGAGACCAGCGTGACATTCGTGGGCATTTTGTTCGCTTCTTAAAGATGTGTGTGTCAACGCTCGATGGTCTGTGTAAATTACAAGTGCCGCTGAAATAGGTAAGGCTCGAAATTCCTAACTGATTCTACTACTGCCAGTGCCTCTCGATCCGTAGCTGAATAACGAACTTCAGGTCCTTTGACCTTTCTACTGAAATTGGCTACCGGATGGGGTAAATTATCCGCATCTCGCTAAATTAAGCACCCGCCAATAGCTATACCGCTGGCGTCAGTGTGCACCTCCCACTCTTCCTCAAAATCAGGAATAGCCAATACCGGTGTCGTGATTAGTTGATCCTTCAGTTTGCGATAGGCTTCGTCATGCTCAGATTTCCACACAAACTTCGCATTTTTCTTTGTCAGATCAGTCAGGGGTGCTGAAATGCCAGCGAAACCTTCAATATGATGACGAAAATATCCGGCCGCCCCAAAAAACCTACGTACGTCCTTTGCTGTCCTTGGAGTAGGCATGTCAGCAATGGCGCGGCAAGAATCTGGGTCAGGCCGGATACCGTCTGGGCACACCTGGAACCCCAGAAATTTGAACTTCTGAGCCGCCAGGGTGCACTTCTGAACATTAAGCCTGAAACCTGCCTGATCTAACAACGTCAAAGTCTCAGTTAAGTCCCGTAGGTGTTCCTCAAACGTCCTGGAATATATCACAACATCATCCAGGTACGCTAAAGAATGCCTACCCAGGACCGGACTGAGTATGAAGTTGATGGCCCTCTGAAACGACGAAGGCGCTGTCTTTAAACCAAACTGCATCCTACGGAATTGATAAGTTTGATAAGTGTGCCTACCATCCGAGAATGCTATTTTATTCCTATCCTGTTCTGCCACCGGAATCGCCCAATACGCCGATTTCGCGTCAAGAGTTGAGAAATACTTAGCAGCACCAAATTGATCTATTATCTCCTGTATTCGTTGAAACGGATACACATCACTCTTAGTTGTTTCGTTCACCTTTCTGTAGTCAACACAGAAACAATAACTACCGTCCGGTTTCCGAACTAGCACAACAGGAGAGAGCCACGGTGACGTACTAGGCTCTATCACGCCCTGTCTCAACATTTTCTGCCACTCCTCCCTGATAACGTTCTTTGCCTGTTCCGGCAACCTCCACTGTCTCGTGTACACAGGCAAATGATCACCAGTTGGAATGGTGTGCTCAATCTTATCAAGGAGACCAATCTGGTCATCCTCTGTCGCAAATAATTTCGGGAATTTTCGCAAAACTCCTCTCAGTGCCTTCCTATCCGCCTGTGTAACATGTTACAAATCAAGTGCTGAAATTAATTTTTCTACTTCTTCCACATTCCGTGCAACATTTCTCGTCTCATACGGTACTTTGCATGGTGTTTTAGTATCTATCATGTTCAATGCACTACATTGTGCAGTTACGGTTGACGTCTCAGCTGACTCATGGTGAAAGATTTCTGTGTTCTCCACCATGGTTCCCCTGAGATACCCTATCACCTGCCCTGAAGCGAAACGTTTTGTGTGAAAGATTGACAACTGGAATGAGTGCACCTTTATCGAGCACTACAATTAAGTGATGAGGAATTAATAAGTTATCATATCTACCAGCCACCTGAAAGGTAGTACCTGGTTGTATGTGACGTCCCACGGCTACTTTAATAAATTTACCAGAATGTGGTGGGCAACTTTGTTTGGTCAATTCATGCAATGCACAAGACCTCTTAATTGTGTCTGGAAGAGACTTAAAAATCAATTTTGGATAGTGCGCATTATATTTTTGCTTCCTCGTAATTGAAGCTACAACTGGGGGATGGTCGATCCTCTCCACTGGGTAGGAAGTCTGTCCCAACTGTAACCCTGCAGTTCCTCGCCCCTTTTTGAGCAGACAAGGAATAATCAAATCGCGACAGAAAATCAGTCCCCATTAAGATGTGACCAGGAAAATCAAGGTTCTCTACGATCGTACATGTGTGAGGCTGCAATTCCCCATCAATCTCAAAATTAACTGTACCTTGACCTACGCTCTCAATCTTTTCCCCATTGACCGCTCTTAATGTCTTTGCGCTACGTTTAAGACGTGCATACTTAAAATTGCTGAAGGCTGACTTTTTAATTACCGTTGCCTGGCTTCCTGTATCAACAAAAGCTGTCAATCTTACACCTTCCACTTTCACCTCAAAAGTAGGCCTACCATCACTAGGGGCCGTCTTTCATTCTTTCGTACTTGTGACTTTACAATCCCTCTGTATATGTCCTCGCTTCCCTCAGGAGTAACACCTCCGCGGGTCCCTGTTGGTACCCCGCGCAGGGTGGCTCGAACGTGCAGCTGAGGGCTGCTTCCCGCCTGATGAACCCGCGCCACAGTTACTCGGCTTGGCCACCTCGCCTTTACTTAACGTCTTTACGTATGGGGACGACTGAGTGCCCGACCTGTCCGTGCGCATCTGCCTGTCTAAGGCTGTGGCGGCCTGTTGGACTAGTTCCGTATAACTCACAAACGCTCCCTCCGCAACTAAAAATGGCCCCATAGCAGAAGGTAACGTTGTGCAGAACAATTGTTTGGCGAAGCGCTCTGCCTGACTCGAATCTAACCCCAGTTCTGTAGTAAGGTCGTCAACCCTACTCTTTAATAGCATCCCAAAATCTTTTATGGTACTGCGGTCATCCTTCTTAAGTGACTGCAGGTAAATCTGAGCTTCATCTTCTGACACTTTTTCCTTAAACCTGTCCCTAATCGCTTGGACAAACTGAGGCCAAGTCGTCAGGTGTCAACTCTGTCAATCTCGCCAGTGGACCGGCTACGTCCACGCAAGCCCCCATAGCGAGAGTAATCTTTAAACTATCCTCTGGGACAGCCTCCAGCATCGCACAAATCTGCCAAAGCCAGTCTTCCACTCGGCGGTTGCATTCTTCCTTATTAAGCGGCAACTCCGTACCTCTGAGTGTCGGCAGAGTCAACTTGGGAATCAGACTCATAATTCACGGTGTAGCTCGGGGCTACTGGAAGTGGGTGGGCCCTGGGGCTGGGGCATGGATTGAGGTTGGGGTTGAGGTATGGTGTGGGTAGCCTGGGGTTGGGGTATGGATTGAGGTCGGGATTGGGGTTGGTGTTGAGGTATGGCATGGGTGGCCTGGGGTTGGGGTATGGAGTGGGGTTGGTGTTGAGGTATGGCATGGGTAGCCTGGGGTTGGGGTATGGATTGAGGTTGGGATTGGGGTTGGTGTTGAGGTATGGCATGGGTGGCCTGGGGTTGGGGTATGGATTGAGGTTGGGATTGGGGTTGGGGTTGAGGTATGGTATGGGTGGCCTCGGGTTGGGGTATGGATTGAGGTTGGGGTTGAGGTTAACTTGAGATGATTTCGGGGCTTTAGTGTCCCTCGACCAGGCCTCCTCCCGCAGGAAGCAGCCCGTGACAGCTGACTAACACCCAGGTACCTATTTTACTGCTAGGTAACAGGGGCATAGGGTGAAAGAAACTCTGCCCATTGTTTCTTGCCAGCGCCTGGGATCGAACCCAGGACCACAGGATCACAAGTCCAGCGTGCTGTCCGCTTGGCCGACCGGCTCCGAGGTTGAGGTATGGTGTGGGTGGTCTCAGGTTGTGGTACGGATTGAGGTTGGGGTCGGGGTTGGGGTTGAGTTATGGTGTGGGTGGCCTCGGGTTGGGGTATGGATTGAGGTTGGGGTTGAGGTATGGTGTGGGTGGCCTGGGGTTGGAATAGGTATGGTGTGGCCTGGGGTTGGGGGAAGGGTTGGTATAGGAATTGTGGTTGGGGATGGTATAGGAATTGAGGATGGAGTTGGTATAGGAATTGAGGATGGGGTTGGTATAGGAGGTGAGGTTGGGGCTGTTGTAGTGACGGGTGAGGTGTACGTAGATGTTGTGGTATTGGTGTTATGTGGGGTAGTTCCTGCTGTTGGTGAGGCTGTTCATATTCCCGTTGAACAGGTTGCTGGTCATGTTCCCTACTGAATGAAGTGGGACGTCCTACCGTACTAACTGACGCTCCCTGTATGCCCTGTTGGTATGGCGTCGATGTTGTATGTGGGGGAACCCAAGACGGCTCCCCCAACTCTTGGGATGAATCCTCGCGAGATTCCTCACTCATGTCAATAACCGTATGCGTACTAAAATGGGAAGATACCCTCGACTGCCCAGTCCCATGCAGAACACGTGACCCTGTCGCCTCAGTCCCACACCTGTGACGTCAGCTGAGCCACCTGAGCGGTCCACCAGGTCCCCCGTGGTGTCGGAAGAGGTGCTGTCCTCTACACTTTCACTCCTACTGCTCCCCACTGACTGGTCACAGTCTGGGTTAACGATTCCCTGTGTGCCAGGTCTCTTGTAACTACCCTTTAATACACCATCGACCCGGACTCACTACAACCGTGATCTTACACAAATAAAAAAAAAATCACAACTCTTTTCCAAGAGAAAAACCAACGAAATTCCCAAAAATACGAAATACAACGATTAATTGAGAGAATCGCTGAAGTGAATTCAATGAATGAGCGTCTGCCCCGCACTCGTGTCCAACCGTGAAATAACCCGCAGATCTATTACTGAAAACTAAGTCTTTTACGTTAAAAAATTAAAGAATCTAATTTATATAACCAATTAAAATGATAACAGTAACTAACGCGCAGCACTCGTGATGGATTAATAAAGAATGTTTACTGTACTTGAACACTAGACGCACTTGAAGTAAACAGCGTGGCCACTGATGACTGATGGAGCGGGACCAGTTGCACTAAAAACACAAGTCCCGCGCTTTTTTGCTTAAACGCTTAAAAATCAATATTTTGATTCTGAAGGAAAATAACTAGTTTTATGTTAATAAACCGTTCTAGCGATTAATATAGACACCCAGGACATATATTTGCTTGCCAAAATTGAATTTTCTCCAAAAAATGCGTTTTTACTCAATTCTGGACTCTGCCAATTTTTCTGCAATGGGAAAAAAGTCTATCACCCCAAATATCGCAAAACTCCCTTAATTCGCAAGAAATGGGTTTTTCATTCCCAGATATAAATACTCTGTTATTTAATACTGACGCTGTATACAAAACAATATAGACACCTCGGGCGATTTCAACACTCATTAATTCGAATTTTCGTCAAAATCCGAGGTTTTCACCTCAACTGGACACTGACAAAAATACAACACGATTTTCTCGAAAAATAACTAAATTCGGCAAAATTGTAATTATCACTGTTTAATGCTTAAGAACAGAATTACGTCCCTTGCGCGCACTAGAGGGTAATACTGACCCTAGAATATACACGAAACATGAAAATTCAAATTTTCACCAAAAAGTCCGATTATAGCTCAAGCTGGATTTAGAAAAATTTTCCACCTACGTTTCTACCAAAAAAAAATTCTGTCTAAAACACAATTCTACCGTCTTACTGGTAAAAACTAGAAAACTATCATTCGCATTGACTGGGAAATCCTAATGATACCAAGATCATATACATTACTCGCGAATACCAATTAATTACAGTTAACGACTTTCCGACGTTGACTTAGCCGAAAACTTATCCCAAAATACTTAGAAATATTCCACGAACTCTATTAAGCATTTACAACGAAAATTAATATCCCTTAACATAATTCCTTCACTAACTATAGCGACCAACATATAGTCCTAAGTCCAGAGGAGTAACTATGCTCTAGAAAACCACACCACTGACTCAGACTAATACAATAGGGAAATGCAATAATAAATGTACGAACCTAGCCTAATGTACAAGAAACTACCGAACACTTGGGAAAAAAACAATTAACCAGGATTTAATTTAGGGGAAACAAAAATTGTTAATCTCTAGAAAAACGCAAATGAACAGAATTACTTTATATAAATTTAATTATACTTAATTCGAAGATACACTTAATCCTATAATCGCTCCTACCGGCTCGCCGTACCGCGCCTAGCCTAGGGGTCTCGACCATCTAGGTTCTAACAGAGCGACACGCAGCTTTCAGCAACAATTAAGACTAGACACGACTCAAATTCCACTAAGTGTGCAATCACTTAGTTGTTGAATTGCTGCTAGGTAGGTTACTAGTCCGTCCCTCGGAGGACGTCTAACCTCGGACCTCGGAGGTCCCTGGGTCGTCTAACAACGCCTTCGGAAAAATCTCCTGGCATCCCACAGATAAATCCGCCCAGACAGCCCACAAGGAACTGCTGTTGAGAGTATGGTGGTTCCCAACACCTCTGAATCAATTGCAATGGGTCGAGTAAGGTACCCAGTCCAATCAATTCGGAGTGTTTCCTTAGCCATTAAATCTTAACAGCTTAACGTACTAACTAACCCTTATTCGTATCAGCCCGCACGACCCCAAGATTCGCCAATCCTCACTCAACGGCACTGTTGTGAGGCGCACTGCTAATCATGGCCAGGCCTGTGGCTGTCCTCCCTAGCATCTACGCTTGTGTCCGAATGGCTAGATGTGTGAGCCTTTCAACAATTTCAAACAAAATTGTTGAAACCACCGCTGTGCACCATTGTAAAACGGGGGGGGGGGGTATTAGTAATGTACTTTGTTTCTTCGTTCTCTCTACCCCTCTCTTTACCCATATTCAACTTTAAATCTCCATACCATACCCCAAACTTTTACTTGAAACGACCCCACGCCACGTGGTCTTAAGACGATTGACCAACTTAAGATTCTACAACCCGTATGACGTGAAATAGACTTCTAGCAAAGCTCTAGAGTCGCCTACACTGCCACCACCAGACCAGTAACACTGAGCAATGACCGAGGTCTGGATCGATCATGCTAATCAATAACTTTGGGGCTTGATCCCCACTAGTAATAATGGGAGGGTTGTCTTTTTACGTTAAGTGTGGAAATAATTAACAATCAAAGGGAATAATGAATTTTTAATCTTTGTTAGGTTTTGCGGCCCAACGAAAACTCGGCCTCGTGGGGACCACGGGACAAGGACATGAGGCAATGGAAACATGAAATGGAAATTAATAAAAATGCAACTTACTAAATAATTAATTTATTCAAAATCTAAAACAAAAACTAAATAAAAGCTCTCCCTATCATTAACACTCCCTACTTTGGCAATGAGTTGACCTATTCCCTATAACAACACTCTAAGCAACTCTACCTTGAATGCAACCAGCGGCGGACTGCTGGTCTAGGGAAAGGTGGAGTGGACACCTTCCCTGTGTTGCTCTGGATCCCACACAGTCCTTCCCACATGCTTCTCTACCCAGACGCCCAGACCTGTATCCTTCCGCCTCATCTAAGTTACTTGCAAGGCTTAAGTTTAACAACTAACCTCTGTTGCACTGAATAATCCAGATTGGTTGAATTCTTTTAACTGAAGTTAATTACACAAGCATCTTAGGGAAGAGCTATTCCCAACTACCAAATGGCTATTTGACCTTTGAGAAATAGTGGACATGGAAACTCTGATGACCTTTGACCGCTGAAGTCACTCAAATTGTTCCGAGCCAGGTCTAGTCACGGCTCGTGACGTCACTGATGGTGACTTAACTCATTCTTCTAGCAATCAGCAATTCTGTAAAATAATTCATTATACGAAACTGAACAAAGGCGGCAATTATTTTCACCGCCAATCCCTCCAGGGGATGCTCCCGGGTCACCACGTGGGTCCAGCTTCCCATTCTCCCATGCGTAGATAAAACATTCTAGATCATTCCTACAACAGCTAGTTTGTTACATTATAGTGGTTATATACATTTGGGTAATTGTAGTCAAATAGAGCGGTGTTATAATTTTCATATTCAACTGAGTAATGGTAGTCACATACAGCTATGTAATGAAGGTCATATTCAACTGTGTAATGATGGTCATATACAACTACATTATTATGGGCATATGCAACTGTGCAATGGTGGCTAGTAACAGCTGCATTATGTTGGTCATATAAAACCGTGTTATAGGGGTCATATAAAGCCATTCTAAATTGGTCATGTACAGCTGTATTAAGAAGGTTATATGCAGCTGCATTTTGATGGTCATATACAACTGCATAATTATGGTCATATACAGCTGCATTATGATAATTATATTCAACTGTGTTATGGTGGTCACATACAACTATGTTAAGGTGGTCATATACAGCTGCATGACGATGGTCATATACAGCTGTATATTGACTGTCATATACAACTGTGTTTATGAGGCCATATACATCTGTTTTATGTGAGTAATATACACTGCATTATGATTTTCATATAAAACTTTGTAATAGTGAAAATATATAGATGTGTTATGATGATCATATACAACTGTGTTAAGCAGGAAATATTCAACTATGTTACTGTGGTCATATATAGCTGTGTTATGACGGCCATATACAACTGTTTTTGACGACATATAGAGCTGTGTTATCTTGGTCATATACAACGGTGTTATTGTGGGCATATTCAACTGTGTTACAGTGGTCATATACAGCTATGTAATGGGGTTTATATACAGCTGCATTATGATGGTCACATTCAGCTGTAATATGGTGAACATATATAGCTGCATAATACTGGTCAAATACAAATGTGTTATTGTGGTCATATACAGTTGCATTATGATGGTCATATACAACTTTGTTATTGTGGTCATTTATAGCTGCATTATGATGGTCATATACTGCTGTGTTATTGTGGTCATATAATGCTGCATTATGAAGGTCATACACAGCTGCATTATATTTGGCATATGCAGCTGAATTATGATGGACATGTTCATCTGCATTATGATGTTCGTATACATTGTATTATTGTGTTCATATACAACTGTGTTATGGTGGTCATATACAAATGCATTATGATATCCATATATAGCATCATTATCATGGTCAAATACAGCTGTGTTATGGTGGTCATATAGAACTATGCTATTGTGGCCATTTACAGCTGTGTTATGGTGGTCATATTAATCTGTGTTATGATTGTCATTTAGAGCTGTGTTATGGTGGTCATATACAGCTGTATTATGGTGGTCATATAACAGTGTTATGGTGGTCATATATAACAGTGTTATGGTGGTCATATATAGCAGTGTTATGGTGATCATATCCAGTTGTGTTATAATGGTCATATTCAGCTGTGGTTTGTTGGTCATATGCAGCTGTGTTATAGTGGACATATACAGTTTTGTATGGTTGTCATATTCAGCTGTCCTACTGTGATCATATACAACTGTTTTATTGTGGTTATATACATTTGAGTAATGGTGATCATATACAGCTGTGTTACAATTGTTATACACAACTGTGTAATAGTTGTCACATACAGCTTTGTAATGAACGTCATATACAACTGTGTAATTTTGCTCATACACAATTGTGCAATGGTGGCTATTAGGAGCTGCGTTATGTTGGTCATAATACAACTGTGTTATGGTGCTCATATGCTGCTTTGCTAAAGTGGTCACCTGTATTATGAAGGTTATATGACGCTGCATAAAAACAATCATATACAGCTGCATTATTATGGTCATTTACCGCTGCATTATGATGGCCATATACAACTGTGTTATGGTTGTCATATACAAGTGCGTTATGGTGGTTATATATAGCTGCCTTATGATGGTCGTATACAGCGGCATATAAGGCGTGCCTCTGGCGCTTTAAAACCAGATTCTCAGGGTAGATAGGACTCGATAGCCTGGGAAGACAGCCCATCTAGAGGAAGGAAAACCCTGATTTTAAACCTCCGCTGCCTTGCGGCCATACCTCTTTTTTGGGAGAGGCTTCAGGAGTCAACCTCGAGGAAAAATCCGGAGTTGGAGCCCCTAAGGCAGTTCGTTGTTGACGTCGACCTCGTTCTGGCAGCCCCTGCGACGTTGCTAGAACCATGTGTATTGGCATTTGCCTCTCTATTGGATAATTTCAGCAACGTGGAGAGGGAGGACCTGCTGCATGGGTAACAGCTTCTCCTCCATATCTACCTACCCAGGCTTTGCGCCCTGGAGAGGGCACTCCAGCTTCGCCTCACAGCGTCGAACCATCACGGGAAGCGACAGTCTACCGGTTTTAAGTCTTCTGCTCGATTGGCGAAGAGTGTGACGCCAGGGGCTGCTTCCGACGGTGGGAGGGGTCATCGTGCCCCACTGGGCAGCTACCGCCCGCCTCAAGCTGGGCAAACCCCAGCCAATAAGGTGTTGCCTCGCCACGGTCCGTTAACCTCACTGGGTGTGTGGGGTTTAGGGTGAAAACCGAAATGCGGCCCGACAACTTTGCACCAAGCAATATCAAAGCTAAGAAGAAAATATCAACTGCCCTAAAGCTGGGCACATGGAACGTCAGGACATTGACACCAGGTTTCTCTGACGACCTGCAAGAAATCAATGACGCTCGAAAAACAGCAATCATCGATAGAAAGCTGAGCAAACTGCAGATGGATATTGTTGCTCTCCAAGAGACCAGGCTCCCTGGATCAGGATCAGAGAGAGAGAGGACCTTCTCTTTCTTCTGGCAAGGAAAACCACCTGATGAGACCAGAGAACATGGTGTGGGATTTGCCGTCAGGAATGCACTGTTGGGACACATTATGCCACCGATGGGGAAAACCGAACGAATTCTGTCTCTGCAACTGCACTTCCAAACAGGACCAGTCAATGTAATTAGTGTATATGCACCAACCCTGACTTCTCCAGCAGAGGCAAAGGAAAAATTCTACGATGACCTCAACAGAGTCATAGCGAGAATCCCTGTAAAGGAGCCACTGTTCATCCTCGGCGAATTCAACGCCAGAGTGCGTCCCGAGCACAACATTTGGCCCAGTTGTCTGGGTCAATTCGGAATAGGGAGGATGAATGAGAACGGGCAACATCTGCTAGAACTCTGCTGCCTTCATGGTCTTTGTGTCACCAACACGTTCCTCGGCACAAAGCCTCAACACCGAGTATCTTGGAGACACCCCAGATCCAAGCACTGGCACCAGCTTGACCTGATTCTTACCAGGCGTGCAAGTCTACCCAGCGTCAAGATTACGCATAGCTACCAGAGTGCTGTCTGTGACACCGACCACTCCCTGGTATGTAGCAGGGTCAAGATGCAACCAAAGAAGATTCATCACTCGAAAAAGGCGGGCAGACCTCGCATTGACACCACCAAGACCCGCAACCAGGACAAGGTGGAAGATTTTGCACGCGTGCTCGAGGAAGCTCTCCCTGGTCCAGCCGGGGTCACTGCCTGTAAAATATGGGAGCACTTCAGAGACGCTGTGTTCAACGCTGCCATTTCCACCTTTAGCAAGAAGACCAGCAGGTTGGCAGACTGGTTCGAGGCTCACTCGGAAGAGATGACACCTGTAATCGAAGAGAAGAGAAACGCCTTGGCAGCCTACAAAGCCTGCCCAAGTCAGCGCAACTTACAGATCCTTCGGGCCGTCCGCTGCAAAGTGCAGCAGAGCGCCAAGCGATGTGCCAACAACTATTGGCTCCAGCTCTGCTCCCAGATACAGACTGCAGCGGATACAGGCAATGTAAAGGGAATGTATGACGGCATCAAGCAGGCCCTCGGCCCAATCCAGAGGAATACCGCTCATCTGAAATCTGCCACTAGCGAGGTGATTCAGGACCAGACACTGCAGCTGAAGCCTTGGGTCGAGCACTACTCTGAGCTATACGCCAGGGACAATGTGGTCACCGAAGACGCCCTGAGCGCCATTGAGTGTCTGCCTGTGTTAATGGAGCTCGACAGCGAACCAACTCTGGAAGAACTCAGCAATGCCCTAGACTCCTTTGCTTCTGGTAAAGCTCCTGGCAAAGATGGCATTCCTGCTGAGACCTTGAAGTGCTGCAGAGGTAGCCTGCTCATGCAGCTGCATGAAATTCTCTGCCTCTGCTGGGAAGAAGGAGAGGTGCCACAGGACATGAGGGATGCCAACATCGTCACGCTGTATAAGAATAAAGATGACAGGGGCGACTGCAACAACTACCGTGGAATCTCCCTCCTCAGTATTGTCGGAAAGCCGTTTGCTCGAGTCACATTGAAGAGGCTCCAAGTACTTGCAGAGAGAGTCTATCCAGAATCACAATGCGGATTCAGAGCTGACAGGTCCACCATCGACATGGTCCTTTCCCTCAGAGAACTGCAGGAGAAATGCAGGGAACAGAAGCAGCCACTCTTCGTAGCCTTTATAGATCTGATGAAGGCCTTGGACCTCGTCAGCAGGGATGGCCTGTTCAAGATCCTCCCCAAGATCGGATGCCCACCCAGGCTCCTCAGCATCATCAGATCTTTCCATGAGAACGTGAGGGGCACCGTGGTCTTTGATGGCTTAACATCAGACGCCTTTGACATCCGAGGTGGAGTAAAGCAGGGCTACGAACTGGCTCCAACCCTATTCGGGATTTTCTTCGCAGTTATGCTGCGGCACGCCTTCGGATCTGTCACGGAAGGCATTTACCTCCGGACCAGGTCGGATGGAAAGCTCTTTAACCTCGCCAGGCTGAGAGCCAAGAGGAAGGTTCGGCTGAGGTGTCTGCGCGACTTCCTTTTGCCGACGACGCAGCAGTCACTGCCCACTCAGCCGAAGACCTCCAACGGCTCATAACCCGCTTCAGCGAGGCCTCTCAGGCTTTCGGACTCACCATTAGCCTGAAGAAAACACAAGTCATGGGACAAGGAGTGGACTCCCCATCTGACATCGGCATCTCCGATTCCAAACTGAAAGTCGTTCACGACTTCGTGTACCTGGGCTCCACAATCTCTGACTCCCTCTCTCTTGATACGGAGCTAAACAAACGCATCGGTAAGGCATCTACTACCATGTCCAGACTGACAAAGAGAGTGTGGGTCTACAATAGGGTAACTGAGTATACTAAGATTCAGGTTTACAGAGCCTGTGTCCTGAGCACTCTCCTTTATGGCAGTGAGTCTTGGACACTCCGCGCCCGTCAGGAAAGACAGCTGAATGCCTACCACATGCGCTGCCTTCGACACATCTTGGACATCACTTGGCAGGACAAGGTGACAAACAACAGCGTCTTGGGGAGAGCAAGAATCACCAGCATGTACACAATGCTGAAACAGAGACGAATGCGCTGGCTCGGGCACGTTGTGCGAATGGGCGACGGCAGGATCCCCAAGGATCTCCTGTACGGAGAGCTGATGCAGGGAAAGCGTCCAACAGGCAAGCCCCAGCTACGGTACAAAGACGTATGCAAGAGGGACCTGAAAGCCATGGACGTCGATCTTGCTATATGGGAGACATTAGCTGCAGACCGTTCAGCCTGGGGGCAGTCTGTTCAAAGAGGTCTCTCCAAGTTCGAGGAGTCACTTGCCAAGGAATCGGAGGCAAAGAGACAGAGAAGGAAAGCCGGTAACCAGGAAGCCAGACCAGAATCGGACTTCGTTTGTGCTCGGTGTGGGATGGACTGCCACTCTCGGATTGGCTTCATCAGTCACACCAGACGCTGCATCAGGATTGACAACTAGGGCACAACTCTAGTCTCCCAAGACTGAAGGATGCCTGCTACTACTATACAGCAGCATTATGATGGGAATATGCAACTGTGTTATTGAGGTTATTAAAACTGTGTTATTGTGGTCATATTCAACTGCATTATGATGGGCATTTACAGCTGCATTATGATGGTCTTATACAACTGTATTTAGGAGGTCAAATACAACTGTATTATATAGGCCATATACAGCGGTATAAAGATTTTCATATATAACTGTGTTATTGTGGACATATAGCTGTGTTATGGAGGTCATATACAACTATTTTACGTTGGTCATATACAATTGCATTATGATGGTCATTTACAACTATGTTATAGTCGACATAAATAGCTGTGTTAAGACAGTCATATACAACTGTGTTAAGTAGGTCATATACAACTGTGTTATGGTAGTCAAATACAACTGTGTTATGGTTGTCATATACAGCTGCATTATGATTTTAAAATACAGATGTGGTATGGTATCATATATAGCTGCACTATGCTGGTCATATTCAGAAGTATTATAGTTGTTATATACAGAAGTATTATAATGGTCATATACAGCTGCTTCACTATGGTCATACCCAACTGCATTATGATGATCATTTACACCTGCATTATGATAGTCATATACAACTGTGTTATAGTGATCATATACAGCTGCATTATGATGGTCATATACAGCTATGTTATAGTTGTCATATACTGCTTCATAATGATGGTCATACGGAGTTGCATTCTGATTGTCATATGAAGCTGCATTATGTAGGACATATACACCTGCATTATGATGGTCATATACAAATGTATTCTTGTGGTCATATACAGCTGTGTTATTGTGGTCATTTAAGGCTGCATTATGATGGTCAAATACAGCAGTGTTTTGATGGTCATCTAGAACTGTGTTTGGTGGTCCTATACAGCTTTGTTATGGTGGTCATATTCAGCTATGTTTTGAAGGTCATATAAATCAATGTTATGGTGGTCATATAAAACTGCGTTATGGTGGTCATATACAGCTGCATTATGATGGTCATATACAGCTGCATTTTGATTGTCATATACAACTGTGTTAATAAGGTTATATAACTGTGTTATGTCGGTCATATTCTGCTGCATTATGATGGTCATTTACAGCTGCTTTTCGACAGTCATATACAACTGTGTTTAGGTCATAAAACAACTGTGTTTAGATCCTGTAAACGGTATTATGTTGATCATATACACTGCATTTTGATTTTCATTTACATCTGTGTTATCGTTGAAATATATATCTGTGTTATTGTGGTCATATACAACTGTATAATGTTGGTCACATACAACTGCAATATGATAATCATATACAACTTTGTTATAGTGGACATATATAGTAGCGTTATGACGGCCATATATACAACTGTGTTAAGTAGGTTATATTCAACTGGGTTATGATGGTCATATACAGCTGTTTTATGATGGCCATATACAACTGTTTTTGTGGACAAATATAGTTGTGTCATCGTGGCTATATACAATTGTGTTACGGTGGTCATGTTCAGTTGTGTTATATGGTTCATATTCAGTTGCATAATGATGGCCATATACAGCTGCATTATGGTGGTCATATATAGCTGCATAATGCTTGTCATATACAGATGTGTTATGGTGGTTATGTTCCGCTGCATTATGATGGTCATTTTACAGCTGCATTATGATGGTCATTTTACAGCTGCATTATGATGGTCACATTCAACTGTGTAATTGTGGTAATTTACAGCTGCATTATGATGATCATATGCAGCTGTATTATAATGGCCATATCCCTGGAAACACAAACCGTAACTGTCTCTATTTTCCTTTTGTTACAACTTGTAATAAAGTTGTTACATCTTGGCTTAACGCGCTTATGACGTATTAAAACGTTGTTACAACTTGCTATATTGGTTGTTATAACTTGTTTGGAGGTGTTAAAACTTGTTCGAACGTTGTACCAACGTCGTAATTTCAGTGTGTGTGTTTGGCGGGATACTGCTACAGTATGATGGTCATACTGAGCTACATTATGATTGTCATATTCAGTTGTATTATGATTGACATGTACATCAGCATTATGATGGTCATATACAATTGTATTATTGTGTTCATATGCAGCTGTGTTATGGTGGTCATAAACAGATGCATTATGATTGGCATATATAGCATCATTATGATGGTCAAATACAGCTGTATTATTGTGGTCATACAGAAGTATGTTATAGTGGTCATATACAGCTGTGTTTTGGTGGTCATATTAATTTGTGTTACGATTTTCATATACAGCTGTGTTATGGGGGTCATACACAGCTGTGTTATAGTGGTCATAAATAACAGCATTATGATGGTCATATGCAGCTGTGCTATGGTGGTCATATTCAACTGTTTTTTGGTGGTCATAATCAGCTGTGTTATAGCGGTCATATACAGTTTTGTTTTGGTTGTCATATTCAGCTGTGTTATGGTGATCATATAAAACTGTGTTATTGTGCTTATATACATTTAAGTAATGGTAGTTATATACATCTGTGTTATAATTGTTATATACAACTGGATAATAGTGGCCACATACAGCTGTGTAATGATGGTCATATACTACTGTGTAATGGTGGTCATATACAACTGTGTTATGGTGGCCATTAACAGCTGCATTATGTTGTTCATAATACAACTGTGTTATAGTGGTCATATACAGCTGTGCTAAGGTGGACATGTACAGCTGTATTATCAAGGTTATATTCAGCTGCATAATAATGGTCATATACTGCTGCATTATTATAGTCATATACAGCCGCATTATGACGGTCATATACAACTGTGTTATTGTGGTCATATTCAGCTGCATTATGATTGTCATTTACAGCTGCAATATGATGGTCATATGCAACTGTGCTTAGGTCATATACAACTGTATATGAATGTGTCAAAGGCTGTTGGACCTGACAGAATCTCACCGTGGATTCTAAAAGAAGGTGCACTAAGTGTGCCACTCTATGGTGTTTAACAGGTCACTGGAAACGGGAGACCTTCTGGAAAGCTGGAAGACAGCTAATGTAGTCCCAATTTACAAAAAGGGTGACAGGCAAGAGGTACTGAACTACAGACCAGTTTCCCTAACTTGTATACCATGCAAGGTGATGGAGAAGATTGTGAGGAAAAGGCTCGTTGAGCATCTGGAGGGAAACAGTTTTGTAACACACCACCAGCATGGGTTCAGAGATGGTAAATCGTGCCTCACAGGCCTAATGGAATTCTATGACCAAGCAACACAAATTAGGCAGGAAAGAGAAGGGTGGGCAGACTGCATTTTCTTGGATTGTCAGAAAGCCTTTGACACAGTACCTCACAAAAGGTTGTTAAAAAAGTTGGAGCAGCAGGCAGGAGTAAAAGGTAAAGTGCTCCAGTGGATAAGGGAGTATCTAAGAAATAGGAAACAGCGAGTAATGTTGAGAGGGGGAGACATCAGAGTGCCGCGAGGTCACCAGCGGAGTCCCACAAGCTCTGTACTCGGACCCGTCCTGTATCTAGTATATGTAAACGACCTTCCAGAGGGTATAGACTCATTTCTCTCAATGTTTGCTGACGATGCAAAAATTATGAGAAGAATCAAAACAGATAAAGATAGACAGAGACTACAGGACGAACTGGAAAAACTGGATGAATGGTCTAGAAAATGGCTGTTAAAGTTCAACTCAGGAAAGTGTAAAGTAATGAAATTAGGCAAAGGGATCAGAAGACTGAACACAAGGTACCATCTGGGAGGTGAAATCCTACAAGAGTCATATAGAGAGAAAGATCTGGGGGTCGATATCACAACGAACCTTTCCCCAGAGGCCCACATCAAAAGGATATCATCAGCGGCATATGCTAGACTGGCCAATATAAGAACTGCCTTTAGAAACTTGTGTAAGGAATCGTTCAGGACCCTGTATACCACTCATGTAAGACCAATCCTGGAGTATGCAGCTCCAGCCTGGAGTCCATACCTAGCTAAACACAAGACGAAGTTAGAGACGATTCAGAGGTATGCCACCAGTCTGGTCCCGGAACTGAAAGGAATGAGTTACGAGGAAAGGCTAAGGGAGATGAACATCACAACCCTGGAAAACAGAAGAGTAAGGGGAAACATGATAACCAACTACAAAATTCTCAGGGGAATTGACAGGGTGGACAAAGACAAACTCTTTAGCGCGGGTGGAACACGAACAAGGGAACACAGGTGGAAACTTAGTATCCAGATGAGCCGCAGAGACGTTAGAAAGATTTTTTTCAGTGTCAGGGTAGTTAACAAATGGAATGCATTAAGTAGTGTTGTGGATGAGGCTGACTCCATACACAGTTTTAAATGTACATATGATAGAGCCCATTAGGCTCAGGAATCTGTACACCAGTTGATAGACAGTTGAGAGGCGGGATTAAAGAGCCAGAGCTCAACTCCCGCAAACGCAACTTGGTGAGTACAACTAGGTGAGTACTCTATTATGTGAGTCATATACAGCTGTATTAAGATGTTCATATACAACTGTGTTATTGTGGACTATAGCTGTGTTATTGTGGTCATATAAAACTGTATTATGGTATTCATATACAACTGTATTATGGTATTCATATACAACTGCATTATGAAGGTCATATACAACTTTGTCATAGAGGACATATATAGCTGTGCTATGATGGTCATATAAAACTGTGTTATGGTGGTCATATTCAACTGTGTTATTGCGGTCATACACAACTGTGTTACGGTGGTCATATACAGCTGTACTCACCTAATTGTTCTTGCGGGGGTTGAGCTCTGGCTCTTTGGTCTCGCCTCTCAACTGTTAATCAACAGGTGTACAGGTTCCTGAGCCTACTGGGCTCTATCATATCTACACTTGAAACTATGTATGGAGTCAGCATCCACCACATCACTGCCTAATGCATTCCATTTGTCAACCACTCTGGCACTAAAAAAGTTCTTTCTAATATCTCTGTGGCTCGTTTGGACACTCAGTTTCCACCTGTGTCCTCTAGGGCTTGTGCCCCTTGTGTTAAATAGCCTATCTTTATCTACCCAATCAATTCCATTGAGAGTCTTGAATGTGGTGATCATGTCCCCCCTAACCCTTCTGTCTTCCAGCGAAGTGAGGTTTAATTCCCGTAGCCTCTCCTCGTAGCTCATACCTCTCAGCTCGGGTACTAGTCGGGTGGCAAACCTTTGAACTTTTTCCAGTTTAGTCTTATGCTTGACTAGATATGGACTCCATGCTGGAGCCGCATACTCCAGGATTGATCTGACATATGTGGTATATAATGTTCTGAAAGATTCCTTACAGAAGATTCTAAAGGCCGTTCCTATGTTAGCCAACCTGGCATATGCTGCTGATGTTATCCTCTTGATATGAGCCTCAGGGGACAGGTCTGGCGTGATATCAACCCCCAGGTCTTTCTCTCTCTCTGACTTTTGAAGTATTTCATCTCCCAAATGGTACCTTGTATCTGGTCTTCTGCTTCCTACCCCTATCTTCATTACATTACATTTGCTTGGGTTAAACTCTAACAGCCATTTGTTCGACCATTCCTGCAGCTTGTTCAGGTCTTCTTGAAGCCTCAAGCTGTCCTCCTCTGTCTTAATCCTTCTCATAAATTTGGCGTCGTCAGCAAACATTGAGAGGAATGCGTCTATACCCAGCAAACACAAATCGACCATTCCTGCAGCTTGAACATTCCATTGTTCGACCATTCCTGCAGCTTGTCCAGGTCTTCTTGAAGCCTCAAGCTGTCCTCCTCTGTCTTAATCCTCCTCATAATTTTGGCGTCGTCAGCAAACATTGAGAGGAATGAGTGTATACCCAGCAAACACAAATCGACCATTCCTGCAGCTTGAACATTCCATTGTTCGACCATTCCTGCAGCTTGTCCAGGTCTTCTTGAAGCCTCAAGCTGTCCTCCTCTGTCTTAATCCTTCCCATAATTTTAGCGTCGTCAGCAAACTTTGAGAGGAATGATTCTATACCCTCTGGGATATCATTTACATATATCAGAAACAGGAAAGGTCCAAGCACAGAGCCCTGTGGGACTCCACTGGTGACTTCACGCCATTCTGAAGTCTCACCCCTCACTGTAACTCTCTGCTTCCTATTGCTTAGGTACTTCCTTATCCACTGGAGCGCCCTACCAGTTACTCCTGCCTGTTTCTCCAGCTTATGCATCAACCTTTTATGGGGAACTCTGTCAAAGGCTTTCCGACAGTCCAAAAAAATTCAGTCCGCCCATCCTTCTCTTTCTTGCTTAATCTTTGTCACCTGATAGTAGAATTCTATCAATCCTGTAAGGCAAGATTTACCCCCCCTGAACCCATGTTGATGGGTTGTCACGAAGTCTCTTCTCTCCAGATGTGTTACTAGGTTTTTCTCACAATCTTCTCCATCACCTTGCATGGTAAACAAGTTAAGGACACTGGCCTGTAGTTCAGTGCCTGTTGTCTGTCACCCTTTTTGTATATTGATACTACATTAGCAGTCTTCCATATTTCTGGTAGGTCTCCCGTTTCCAGTGACCTACTATACACTATAGAGAGTGGCAAGCTTAGTGCTCCTGCACACTCTTTCAATACCCATGGTGAGATTCCCTCTGGCCCAACAGCTTTTCTCACATCCAGCTCCAATAGATGCTTCTTGACCTCATCTCCTGTAATTTCGAACCTTTCAAGGTCACCTAGTTTGCTGCCACCTTTCCTAGCGCCGTGACTTCTCCCTGTTCTATTGTAAAGACCTCCCGGAACCTTTTGTTGAGTTTTTCACACACCTCTTTGTCATTCTATGTGTACCTGTCCTCGCCCACCCTAAGTTTCATCACCTGTTCCTTCACTGTTGTCTTTCTCCTGATGTGACTGTGTAGGAACTTTGGTTCGGTCTTGGCTTTATTAGCTATATCATTTTCATACCTTTTCTCAGCTGCTCTTCTCACACTAACATACTCGTTCCTGGTTCTCTGGTATCTCTCTCTACTTTCAGGTGTTCTGTTATTACGGAAGTTCCTCCATGCCCTTTTGTTCAGCTCCTTTGCTTGCATACATTCCCTATTAAACCACGGATTCTTCCTTTGCTTCTGCGTTTTTTCCTGTCGGGCTGGGACAAACCTGCTTACAGCCTCCTGACATTTTTGGGTGACATAGTCCATCATGTCTTGTACGGACTTGGTTCCAAGTTCTGTGTCCCAATGTATATCCCATTGGAATTTATTCATCTTCTCATAGTTTTCCTTTCGGTACGCCTGCCTTTGTTTCCCAGTTCTTTTTTGGGGGTGATAATTCCTAGCTCAACCAGGTACTCAAAGCTCAATACACTATGATCACTCATTCCCAAGGGGCCTTCAAACTTAACTTCCCTTGTGTGTGTGTGTGTGTGTGCGTGCGTGTACTCACCTAGTTGTACTCACCTAGTTGTGTTTGCGGGGGTTGAGCTCTGGCTCTTTGGTCCCGCCTCTCAACCGTCAATCAACAGGTGTACAGATTCATGAGCCTATCGGGCTCTGTCATATCTACACTTGAAACTGTGTATGGAGTCAGCCTCCACCACATCACTTCCTAATGCATTCCTTTTGTCAACCACTCTGACACTAAAAAAGTTCTTTCTAATATCTCTGTGGCTCATTTGGGCACTCAGTTTCCACCTGTGTCCCCTTGTGCGTGTTCCCCTTGTGTTAAATAGACTGTCTTTATCTACCCTATCAATCCCCTTCAGAATCTTGAATGTGGTGATCATGTCCCCCCTAACTCTTCTGTCTTCCAAACACACCAAACACACGCACACACCTCGTGTGTGCGTGTGTGTGTGTGTGTGTTTGTGTGTGGGTGTGTGTGTGTGGGTGTGTGCGCTTGAAACTGAGCATGGAGTCTGCCTCCACCACCTCACTTCTTAATGCATTCCATTTCTCAACTACTCTGACACTAATAAAGTTATTTCTAATATCTCTGTGGCTCATATAAGCACTCAATTTCCACCTGTGTCCCTTAGTAGTGTGTTTGGCCCTTGTGGTAAATAGGCTATCTCTATCTACCCTATAAAATCCTTTGAGAATCTTGTATGTGGTGATCATGTCCCTCCAAACTCTTCTGTCTTCCAACAACGTGAGGTTTAATTCCTGTAGTCTCTCCTCGTAGCTGTGTGTATGTACTCCCCTATTTGTGTTTGCAGGATCAAGCATTGGCTCTTTGATCCCGCCTTTCCAGCCATCGGTTGTTTACAGCAATGACTCCTGTCCCATTTCCCTATCATACCAAATTTTAAAAGTATGAAAAGAGTTTGCTTCTACAACCTGTTCCCCAAGTGAATTCCATTTTTCTACTACTCTCACGCTAAAAGAAAACTTCCTAACATCTCTGTGACTCATCTGAGTTTCCAGTTTCCACCCATGTCCCCTCGTTCTGTTATTATTACGTGTGAACATTTCATGTATTTCCACTTTGTCAATTCCCGTGAGTATTTTATATGTTCCTACCATATCTCCTCTCTCCCTTCTTTTCTCTAGTGTCGTAAGGTTCAGTTCCCTCAGACGTTCTTTATATCCCATCCCTCGTAACTCTGGGACAAGCCTAGCCGCAAACCTATGAACCTTCCCCAGTTTCCTTATGTGTTTCTTCAGGTGGGGGCTCCATGATGGCGCGGCATACTCTAAGACTGGTCTCGCGTAGGCAGTGTAAAGCGCCCTAAAAGCCTCTTCACTTAGGTTTCTGAATGAAGTTCTAATTTTCGCCAGTGTAGAGTACGCTGCTGTCTTTATCCTGTTTATATGTGCCTCAGGAGTAAGATTAGGTGTCACATCCACTCCCAGGTCGCTTTCTCGAATCGTTACAGATAGGCAGTTCCCTTTCATTGTGTACTGTCCCTTTGGTCGTCTATCACCTGATCCCATTTCCATAACTTTACATTTACTGTTGTTGAACTCCTGTAGCCATTTCACTGACAATCTCTGCAACCTGTTTAAGTCCTCTTGGAGGATCCTACAATCCTCGTCTGTCACAACTCTTCTCATTAATTTTGCGTCATCCGCAAACAATGACATGTATGATTCCACTCCTGTAAACATATCATTTACGTAAAATAGAAAGAAGATTGGGCCCAGCACCGATCCTTCAGGTACTCCACTCGTTATTGTTCGCCAGTCCGACGTCTCGCCACTTACCATTACCCTCTGGCTCCTTCCTGTTAGGTAGTTCCTCACCCATTCATGGGCCTTTCCGCTTACTTCTGCCTGCCTCTCAAGTTTGTAAAACAGTCTATGTGCGGTACTGTATCAAAAGCCTTTTGGCAGTCAAGAATTATGCAGTCTGCCCAGCCTTCTCTGTCCTGCCTTATCCTTGTTACTTTGTCATAGAATTCTAAAAGGTTTGTTAGGCATGATTTCTCTGTCCAGAACCCATGTTGGTGCTTTTTTACAAACCCAGTGTTCTCCGGGTGCTCAACAAGTCTTAGCCTAATTATTCTTTAAAGTATTTTGCAGGGGATGCTTGTCAGTGATACGGGTCTGTAGTTAAGTGCCTCCTCCCTATCACCTTTCTTGAAAATCGGTACGACATTTGCCTCCTTCCAGCAACTGGGCAATTCTCCCGATATGAGTGACACATTAAAGATCATTGCCAGAGGCACGCTGAGAGCCTGCACTGCCTATTTTAGTATCTACGGTGATTCTTTGTCTGGTCCAACTGCTTTAGTTGCATCCAGTTTTGTCAACTGTTTCATTACCTCCTCTGCTGTCACCTGTATATCTGATAGTCTTTCATCTAAGGTAATCTCTTCTAACACTGGGAGCTGCTCAGGCTCGGTTGTGAACACTCCATGGAAACTTGCATTCAGTACCTCGCAGATTTCCTTGTCGCTTTCTGTATATGCCCCTTCTGTTTTCCTCAGTCTTGTCACTTGGTCATTTACCGACATCTTCCTTCTTATATGGCTATGTAGTAATTTAGGTAGTTTTTCGCTTTAATTCCAATATCATTCTCATAATTTCTTTCCGACACTCGTCTTATGTTAATGTAATCGTTCCTAGATCTGTTACAGCTAATCCTGTTGTCCTCTGTCCTTTGTCTTCTGTACTTCCTCCACTCCCTCCTGCTTCTCACTTTTGTTTCCTGACACTGTCTATTAAACCATGGGTTATTATATTCCCTCCTGCTTTTTTCCTTTACTGTTGGAATAAATCTCTCTTCAGCCTCCTTGCATTTCCATATGATTTGGTTCATCATATCTTGGACTGTTTTTCCTCTAATTTCTTCCTCCCACTGCACTTCATCCAGGTTGTCCCTTATCCTCCTGTAGTCCCCTCTTCTGTAATCAAGTCTCCTTACTTGGACCTTTTGTCCTTTGGTCACAATTTTAAGCTCCTTCATGTAGTCAAAGACTAGGACACAATGGTCACTGGCTCCTAGTGGTATTTCATGTTCTAAATGCTCGATGTCTTCTACATTCTGGGTGAAAACGAGGTCTAATAGGCTGGACGTATCACCTCCTCTTTCCCTAGTGTCTTCCTTCACATGCTGTGTTAGAATATTCTTGTCAATAACGTCTACCACCTTCGCTCCCCAGGTCTCCTCCCCGCCATGGGGATTCCTTGTTTCCGAATCTATCTCTCCGTGATTTAGGTCCCCCATGACCAGCAGCTTCGCCTTCATTCTATGCGCTATAGTTGCTGCCCTCTGCAGTTCATCTATACATGTCTTGTTGCTGTCCTCATACTCCTGCCTGGGCCTTCTACTCTTTGGTGGGGGATTGTAGAGTATCAAGATTACAATCTTCTTCCCATCCACTGTCAGAGTTCCATGTATAAAGTTCGTGCTTTCATTAGTACCCGGATTTTCCAGCTCATCAAACTTCCATTTCCGCTTTATAAGGAGTGCCACTCCTCCTCCCTGTCTCTGTGTCCTTTCTTTTCTTATCACCTGGTACCCCTCTGGAAAGATAGCATCCGAGAACATGTCATTTATTTTAGTGTGTGTGTGTGTGAGTGTGTACTTACCTAATTGTTCTTACGGGAATTGAACTCTGGCTCTTTGGTCCCGCCTCTCAACTGACAATCAACAAATGTACAGGTTCCTGATTCTACTTGGCTCTATCATATCTACACATGAAGCTGTGTCTGGTGTCAGCCTCCACCACATCACTTCCTAATGCATTCCATTTGTCTACTACTCTGACACTGAAAAAAAAATTCTAACCTCTCTATGGCTCATTTGGGCATTAAATTTCCACCAGTGTCCCCTAGTGTGTTTGCCCCTTGTGGGAAACAGTCTGTTTTTATCTACCCTATCTATTCCTATGAGAATCTTGTATGTGGTGGTCATGTCCCCTCTAACTCTTCTGTCTCCCAATGATGTGAGGTTTAATTCCCGAAGTCTCACCTCGAAGTTCATACACCTCAGTTCGGGTACTAGTCTGGTGGCAAACCTTTGAACCTTTTCCAGTTTAGTCTTATGCTTGACTACATATGGACATATGTGTTACACAAAGTTCTGAAAGATTCCTTACACAAGTTTCTAATGGCCGTTCTTATGTTAGCCAACCTGACATGTGCCGCTGATGTTATCATCTTCATATGAGCTTTAGGGGGACAGGTCTTGGGTGATATCAACCCCCAGGTCTTTCTCTCTCTCTGACTCTTGAAAGTATTTCATCTCCCAAATGATACCTTGTATCTGGTCTCCTGCTCCCTACACCTATCTTCATTAGATGCATTTGCTGGGGTTAAACTCTAACAACCATTTGTTCGACCATTCCTGCAGCTTGTCCAGGTCTTCTTGATGCCTCAAGCTGTCCTCCTCTGTCCTAATCCTTCTCATAATTTGGACGTCATCAGCAAACATTGAGAGGACTGAGTTTATACCCTCCGGTAGAATATATACGTATACCAGAAACAGGATAGGACCGAGTACAGAGCCCTGTTGGATTCAACTGGTGACTTCACGCTAATCTGAGGTCTCACCCATCACTGTAACTCTCTGCTTCCTATTGCTTAGGTACTCCCCTATCCACTGGAGCACCTTACCAGTCACTTCTGCCTGTCTCTCTAGCTTATGTACCAGCCTCTTAAGGGGGTACTGTGTCAAAGGCTTTTCGACAGTCCAAGAAAATGCAGTCCGCCCAGTCTTCTCTTTCTTGCTTGATCTTTGTCAACTGGTCATAGAACTCTATTAAGCCTGTAAGGCAAGATTTACCCTCCCTGAACTCATGTTGGCATTTTGTCAAGAAGTACCTTTTCTCCAGATGTTTTACTCGGTTCTTTCTCACGATCTTCTCCATCACCTTGCGTGGTATACAAGTCAGTGATGGTATACACTGTCCCGTAGTTCTGTGCCTCTTGTCTGTTACCCTTTTTGCATATTGTGATAACATTAGCCGTCTTCCATATTTCTGGTAGGTCTCCCGTCTCCAATGACCTACTATACACTATGGAGAGTGGCAAGCAAAGTGCCTCTGCACATGTGCACACTCTTTCAATACCCATGGTGAGATCCCATCTGGACCAACACCCTTTCTCACATCCAGATCAGACAGGTGTCTCATGATATCATTTCTTGAAATTTCGAACCCTTCCAAGGCCGCTTGGGAGGGAAGGGTACTGCCCCCTCTCCTAGCGCAGTGACCTCACCTTTTTTTATTGTGTAGACCTCCTGGAACCTCTTGTTGAGTTCTTCACACACCTCTTTGTCATTCTTTGTATACTTCTCTTTGTCTGTTCTAAGTTTCATTACATGTCCTTTCACTGTTGTTTTCCTCCTGATGTGACTGTGAGGTAGCTTTGGTTTGGTCATGGCTTTGCTTGCTATATAATTTTCAATAATTTTTCTCTGCTTCTCTTCTCACACTAACATACTCATTCCTGGTTCTCTGGTATCTCTCTGCTTTCTGGTGTTCTGTTATTTCGGAAGTTCCTCCACGCCCTTTTGTTCAGTTACTTTGCTTCCATACATGCCCTATTAACCATGGATTCTTCTTTTGCTTCTCGGATTTTTACTTTTGGACCGGGATGAACATTTTTACTACCGCCCGACACTTTTGGGTAACATAGTCCCTCATGTCTTGTACAGACTTAGCTCTGAGGTCTGTGTTCCATGGTATATCCCTTAGGAAACTTCTCATCTCCTCATAATTTCCCTTTCGGTATGCCAGCCTTTTGTTTTCTAGTTCTTTTTGGGGAGAGATAAATCCTAGCTCTACCAGGTACTCAAAGATCAATACACTGCGATCACTCATTCCCAAGGGTGCATCCAACATAACTTCCCTTATATCCCACTCATTTATCATAAATTTCAGATCAAACATGGCCGGTTCATTTTCCCATCTCATTCTTGTCGGTCCCTTGATGTGTTGGCTTAGAAAGTTTCTTGTTGCCACGCCCAGCACCTTAGCTTTCCACGTATCTGGTCCTCCATGTGGGTCTTTGTTATCCCAATCTATCTTCCCATGGTTGAAATCTCTCATGATTAGTAGTCTAGATCCATTCCTGCTAGCGACAGAAGCTGCTCTCTCTATCCTATTAATGGTGGCCATGTTGTTTCTATTGATCTCAAAGATCAATACACTGCGATCACTCATTCCCAAGGGTGCATCCAACATAACTTCCCTTATATCCCACTCATTTATCAAAAATATCAGATCAAGCATGGCCGGTTCATTTTCCCTTCTCATTCGTGTCGGTCCCTTGATGTGTTGGCCTAGAAAGTTTCTTGTTGCCACGCCCAGCACCACTAACAACCACTTGTTCGACCATTCCTTCAGTTTGTCTAGGTCTTCTTGAAGCCTCAAACAGTCCTCTTGTGTCTTAATCCTTCTCATAATTTTGGCCTCGTCCGCAAACAATGAGGAAACGAGTCTATTCCATCTGGGAAATCATTTACTTGTATCAGAAACAGTATAGGTCCAAAGACTGAACCCCTGCGGGAACCCTGCCCTACTGATAACGTCTCACCAATCTGAGACCTGACCCCTCACAGTGACTTGTCTTCTGTTGCTTAGGTACTCCCTTATCCAACGGAGTACCTTCCCTTTTACTCCTGCCTGCATCTCCATCTTTTTCGCTAGCCTCTTGTGTGGTACTGTGTCAAAGGCTTTCTGGCAATCCAAAAAAAATGCACTCTACCCACCCCCTCTTTTTCTTGCCTGATTTTTGTTGCCTGGTCATAGGATTCAATTAATCATGTGAGGCAAGAGTTTCCATCCCTGAACCCATGCTGATGCTGTGTTACAGAGTTATTTCGTTACAGATGTTCCACAAGTTTTTTTCGCAAAATCCTCTCCATCAGCTTGCATGGTATGCCAGTTAGGAACACTGGCCTGTTTTTTCAGGGCTTCCTGTCTTTCCCCCTTCTTGTATATCTGGACTACTTTAGCAGTTTTCCAAATTTTTGGCAATTCCCCTGTTACCAGTGATTTGTTATGCACTGTGGAAAGTGGCATTCACAGTGCTTCTGTTCCTTCCTTTAGTATCCATGGGGAGATTACATCCAGGCCTATAGCCTTTGTCACATCCAAATCTAGCAAGAGCTTCCTTGCATCCCCACTGGTAATCTCAAACTCTTCTAGTGGTTCCTGGTTAACTATTCCCTCCCTTATCTCTGAAACTTCCCCTTGCTCTAATGTGAATTTCTCCTGGATTTCATATTCAGTTCCTCGCAAACATCCTTGCCATTTGTAGTAAATCTGTCTGCCCCTATCCAACATTTCATTACCTGTTCCTTTACTGTTGTTTTTCTTCTGATGTGACTGTACAGCAATTTAAGTTGAGTATTTGCCTTGCTTGCGATGTCATTTTCGTATTGCTCTTCTACCTCTCGTCTCAACCTAACATATTCATTCCTGGCACTCTTGTATCTTTCTCAGCTATCGAGTTTCCTGTTATTTCTATAGTTTCTCCATGCCCTTTCACTTTGCGGCTTAGCTAGTCTACATCTCTGGATAAACCATGAGATTCTCATCTGTATTTCGTTGTTTTCCTTTTGGACCCGGACAAACTTGTCTGTTGCCTCCTTACACTTCTACATGATACGGTCCATCATGTCTTTTCATATCTCCTCATAGTTTTCCTTTCGGAATTCCAGCCTTTTGTTTTCAGTTCCCCTTCTCGAGTTCTATAACCCTTCTTCAACCAGATACTCAAACGTCAGTACACTATGGTCCTACCAGGGCCTCGAAATCGATATCCCTTATGTTGGAGTTGTTCAGAGCGAAGAGTGCGTTAAATCCTGCTGGTTCATCGTTTCCTCTCATCCTTTTGGGTTCCCTGACATTCTGGCCTAAAATGTTTCTTGTCGCAACCTCAAATAGTTTAGCTCTCCATGTATCCTCACCTCCATGCGGTTCCTTGTTCTCCCCAACCTATCCTTCAATGATTGAAGTCCTCCATGATGAGCAGATGGAATCTATTTGTACTGGCAGCAGAGTCTACCCACTCAATTATAGTGTTAATTGCCATGTTTTACTCCAGGATTATAATAATACTGGAGTAATACTCCAGGATTGGTCTGACATATGTGGTATATAATGTTCTGAAAGATTCCTTACACAAGTTTCTAAAGGCCGTTCTTATGTTAGCCAACCTGGCATATGCTGCTGCTGTTATCCTCTTGATATGAGCATCAGGGGACAGGTCTGGCGTGATATCAACCCCCAGGTCTTTCTCTCTCGCGGACTCTTGAAGTATTTCATCTCCCAAGTGATACCTTGTATCTGGTCTCCTGCTTCCCACCCCTATCTTCATTACATTACATTTGCTTGGATTAAACTCTAACAGCCATTTGTTCCACCATTCCTGCAGTTTGTCCAGGTCTTCTTGAAGCCTCAAGCTGTCCTCCTCTGTCTTAATCCTTCTCATAATTTTGGCGTGTGTGTGTAATTACCTAAGTGTAGTTACAGGATGAGAGCAACGCTCGTGGTGTCCCGTCTTCCCAGCACTCTTTGTCATATAACGCTTTGAAACTACTGACGGTCTTGGCCTCCACCACCTTCTCACTTAACTTGTTCCAACCGTCTACCACTCTATTTGCGAAGGTGAATTTTCTTATATTTCTTCGGCATCTGTGTTTCGCTAGTTTAAATCTATGACCTCTTGTTCTTGAAGTGCCAGGTCTCAGGAAATCTTCCCTGTGTGTGTGTGTGTGTGTGTGTGTGTGTGTGTGTGTGTGTGTGTGTGTGTGTGTGTGTGTGTGTGTGTGTGTGTGTGTGTGTGTGTGTGTGTGTGTGTGTGTGTACCACCTAATTCTACTCACCTTATTGTACTCACCTAGTTGTGCTTGTGGATGCTGAGCTGTAGTTACCTAGTTCCACACCTATACCTATCTTCATTACATTACATTTGCTTGGGTTAAACTCTAACACCCATTTGTTCGACCATTAAATGTTTGCGTATGTGTGTACTCACCTATTTGTACTCGCCTATTTGTGCTTGCGGGGGTTGAGCTCTGGCTATTTGGTCCCGCCTTTCAACTGTCAATCAACTGGTGTTCAGATTATTGGGTCTACTGGGCTCTATCAAATCTACACTTGAAACTGTGTATGGAGTCAGCCTCCCCTACATCACTGCCTAATGCATTCCACCCATTACTACTCTGACACTGAAAAAGTTCTTTCTAACGTCCCTGTGGCTCATTTGGGTACTCAGTCTCCACCTGTTTTCCTTATTCGCGTACAACTCCTGTTAACAAGTTTATCCTTATCTACCCTGTCAATTCCTCTGAGAATTTTGTAGGTAGTGATCATGTCTCTTCTGTCTTCCAGTGTCGTGAGGTGCATTTAACGCAGCCTTTCCTCGTAACTCTTGCCTCTTAGTTTTGGGACTAGTCTAGTGGCATACCTCTGAACTTTTTCTAGCTTCGCCTTGTATTTCAATTGGTACGGGCTCCATGCTGGGGCCACATACTCCTTGATTGGTCATACATAGGCTGTGTACAAGGTTCTGAATGATTCCTTACACAGGTTCCTGAAGCTTGTTCTGATGTAAGCCAGCCACGCATATGCCGCAGATGTAATTCTTTTTATGTGATCTTCAAGAGACACGTTTGGTGTGATATCAACTCCTAGATCTTTCTCTCTGTCCGTTTCATGAAATACTTCATTTCCCATTCGGTATGCTGTTTCCACCGCCTAGTTTCATGACCTTGCACATACTCGGGTTGAACTTTAGTAGCCATTTGTTTGACCATTCATTCAGGGGGCATAATCATTTTAAATTAAAAGTTGTTCAATTTGCTTATAAATTTATTTATGAAATGGTTATAGAAAGGGCTGCAACTGGTCCAAGTTTCACCATCACACCCTAAACAGAAAAGGAGAAAAAAAATACACAACGTATTATGCAACGAATTTTCAACTAGTTGCAGGGAACACATGTGTCAACTAAAATCATTTCTATAACACTCAGATATTAAATTTAGCACATAATAAAGGATTGTTGTGATCAGTTTTATCAAAAAAGTGTTTAGTGCAATAATATAATTATTCAAAGTTACCCTTCCAAAAATATGCAATATCTGATGTTTATAAATTTTTATAAAATCAACAAATGGACTTTAGACTAAAATGTCTACTAAATGCTGTAGAAGCACAAACTCTACATATAAGGTGTAATTTGCATGTAAATTGATTAATAAATGAAAGCTCTGGAGTACTTTGAAGTTGTATATTACTTTCCAGAGTAAAATAAAGATCCAAGTTCGGCCACCTGTAGCTGAGCTTGACTTCTACAGATTTCGTTCATAATTGGCACCCTTGCAGATAGGCATCCATTGAGCAAGGTGTGCAAGTTTCATGCAAATCCCTTGATAACAAAGGAAAAAAAATTGTCAAAAAAAGAAAAGAAAAAAAAAGAAAAAAAAAGAAAAATTTTACATATATATATATTGCACATACATATTACAATTATTACAAGAGTTTGTGCTTCTACAGCACATAGTAGACATTTTAGTTGACAAATGTGTTCCCTGAGATTATTTGAGAATTTTGAACATTCGTTGCATAATACGTTGTGTATTTTTTTTCTCCTTTTCTGTTTAGGGTGTGATGGTGAAACTTAGACCAGTTGCAGCCCTTTCTATAACCATTTCATAAATAAATTTATAAGCAAATTGAACCACTTTTAATTTACATGAAATTTACATGAATATGCCCCCTTCAGTCTGTCTAGGTCATCTTGTAGCCTCCTATTATCATCCTCTGTTTTAATCCTCCTCATGATTTTTGCATCATCAGCAAACAATGAGAGGAACGATTCTATACCCTCTGTGATAATTTACATATATCAGAAACAGTATAAGCCCAAGGACTGATCCCTGCGGGACTCCACTGGTGACGTCTCGCCAATCCGAAGACTCATCTCTCACAGTGACTCGCTGTCTTCTGTTACTTAGGTACTCCCTTACCCAATAGAGTACCTTCCCTTCACTCCTGCCTGCATCTCCAGCTTTTTCACCAGCCTCTTGTGTGGTACTGTCTCAAAGGCTTTCTGGCAATCCAAAAATATGTAGTCTGCCCACCCCACTCTTTCTTACCTGTTTTTTGTTGCCAGGTCACAGAAATCAATTAATCCTGTAAGGTAAGACTTGCCATCCCTGAAACCATGTTGATGCTATATTAGAAAGTTCTTTTGCTCCATATGTTCCACAAGCTTTTTACGCACAACCTTCTCCGCCAGGTTGCATGGAATGCAAGTTAGGGACACTGACCTGTAGTTCTGTGCTTTCTGTCTATCCCCCTTCTTGTATATCGGGACTACATTAACAGTCTTCCAAATTTTTGCAATTTCCCTGTTTCCAGTGATTTGTTATACACTGTGGAGAGTGGCAGGCACAGTGCTTCTGCTCCTTGCTTTAGAATCCATGGGATATTTCATCCAGGCCTATAGCCTTTGTCACATCCGTGTCTAGCAAGAGCTTTCTTACATCCCCACTGGTAATCTAAAACTCTTCTAGTGGTTCCTGGTTAACTATTCCCTCTCATATCGCTGGAACTTCCACCTGCTCTAATGTGAAGACCTCCTGGAATTTCTTATTCAGTTCCTCGCACACTTGTCGTTTGTAGTGAATCAGTCTGCCCCTATCCTCAATTTTATTACCTGTTCCTTTACGGTTGTTTTTCTCCTGATGTGGCTGCGCAGCAATTTTGGGTGAGTCTTTGCTTTGTTTGCGATGTCATTTTCGTATTGCCCTTCTTGCCTCTCTTCTCAACCTGACATATTAATTCCTGGCACTCTAGTATCTTTCTCTGCTCTCGAGTGTCCTGTTGTTTCTATAGTTTCTCCATGCTCGGTTTCTCCATACGGGGCCACGTAGCCTGGTGGATAGCGCGCAGGACTCGTAATTCTGTGGCGCGGGTTCGATTCCCGCACGAGGCAGAAACAAATGGGCAAAGTTTCTTTCACCCTGAATGCCTCTGTTACCTAGCAGTAAATAGGTACCTGGGTGTTAGTCAGCTGTCACGGGCTGCTGCCTGGGGGTGGAGGCCTGGTCGAGGACCGTGCCGCGGGGACTCTAAAGCCCCGAAATCAACTCAAGATAATCTCAAGATGCTCTTTTACATTGCTGTTTAGCTAGCCTACATCTCTGATTAAACCATGGGTTTCTCATCTTCATTTCACTGTTTTCCTTTTGGGCTGGGACAAACTTGTTTGCTGCGTCCTTGCATTTTTGCGTGATGTAGTCCATCATATCTTGAGCCGTCTTTTCCCTAAGCTCTGTTTCCCGTGTTATATCTGTTAGGAATTTCCTTATCTCCTCATAGTTTCCCTATCGGAATGCCTGCCTTTTGTTTTCAGTTCCCCTCCTCGATTTCCTTAACCCTTCTTCAACCAAATAATAAAATGTCAGTAAACTGTGGTCGTTCATTCTTGCTGGGGTCTCGAAGCTGATTTCCCCTTATGTCGGAGTCGTTCAGAGTGAAGATTAGGTCGAGTTTTGCTGGTTCATCATTTCCTCTCATCCATCTAGGCTTCCTGACAAGTTGGCCAAAGAATTTTCTTGTCGCCACCTCCAATAGTTTAGCTCTCCACGTATCCTCACCTGCATGCAGTTCCTTGTTCTCCCAGTCTATCCTTCCATGATTGAAGTCTCCCATTATGAGCAGTTGGGATCTATTTCTATAAGCCACAGAGGCTGCCCTCTCAATTATAGTTTTAACTGTCATGTTGTTGTTGTCATACTCTTACCTGGGTCTTCTGTCACTGGGTGGAGGGCTATACATCACTGCTACTACTATTCTTGGTCCTCCCATTGTCTTCGTGTCTGTTATGTAGTCTCTGAATCCCTCGCAGTCCGGGATAGCCATCTCCTTGAAACTCCAATCCTTTCTCATTAGTATGGCGACTCTGCCTCCTTCCCCTACCTTCCCTTTCTTTCCTTATAACTGTGTAGTCCTGGGGAAACACCACATTCATAATGATTCCTGAGTGTTTTGTTTCTGTGAGTTCGATTATATCTGGCTTTACTTCTTGTGTTCTTTCTCTTATGAGTGTGTGTGTGTGTGTGTGTGTGTGTGTGTGTGTGTGTGTGTGTGTGTGTGTGTGTGTGTGTGTGTGCGTGTGTGTGTGTGTGTGTACTCACCTAGTCCTACTCACCTAGTTGTGCTTGCGGGGGTTGAGCTCTGGCTCTTTGGTCCCGCCTCTCAACCGTCAATCAACAGGTGTACAGGTTCCTGAGCCTATTGGGCTCTATCATATCTACACTTGAAACTGTGTATGGAGTCAGCCTCCACCACATTACTACCTAATGCATTCCATTTGTCAACCACTCTGACACTAAAAAAGTTCTTTCTAATATCACTGTGGCTCATTTGGGCACTCAGTTTCCACCTGTGTCCCCTAGTGCGTGTCCCCCTTGTGTTAAATAGCCTGTCTTTATCAACCCTGTCGATTCCCTTGAGAATCTTGAATGTGGTGATCATGTCCCCCCTAACTCTTCTGTCTTCCAACGAAGTGAGGTTCAATTCCCGTAGTCTCTCCTCGTACTTCTCAGCTCGGGTACTAGTCTGGTGGGAAACCTTTGAACTTTTTCCAGTTTAGTCTTATGCTTGACTAGATATGGACTCCATGCTGGAGCCGCATACTCCAGGATTGGTCTGACATATGTGGTATATAATGTTCTGAATAATTCCTTACACAAGTCTCTAAAGGCCGTTCTTATGTTAGCCAACCTGGCATATGCTGCTGATGTTATCCTCTTGATAAGAGCTTCAGAGGACAGGTCTGGCGTGATATCAACCCCCAAGTCGTTCTCTCTCTCTGACTCTTGAAGTATTTCATCTCCCAAGTGATACCTTGTATCTGGTTTCATGCTTCCTACCCCTATCTTCATTACATTACATTTGCTTGGGTTAAACTCTAACAGCCATTTGTTCGACCATTCCTTCAGCTTGTCCAGGTCTTCTTGAAGCCTCAAGCTGTCCTCCTCTGTCTTAATCCTTCTCATAATTTTGGCGTCGTCAGCAAACATTGAGAGGAATGAGTCTATACCCTCTGGGAGATCATTTACGTATATCAGAAACAGGATAGGTCCAAGCACAGAGCCCTGTGGGACTCCACTGGTGACTTCACGCCATTCTGAGGTCTCACCCCTCACTATAACTCTCTGCTTCCTATTGCTTAGGTACTCCCTTATCCACTGGAGCGCCCTACCAGTTACTCCTGCATGTTTCTCCAGCTTATGCATCAACCTTTTATGGGGTACTGTGTCAAAAGCTTCCCGACAGTCCAAAAAAATGCAGTCCGCCCATCCTTCTCTTTCTTGCTTAATCTTTGTCACCTGATCGTAGAATTCTGTCATGCCTCTAGGGCAAGATTTACATTCCCTGAACCCATGTCGATGGGTTGTCATGAAGTCTCTTCTCTCCAGATGTGTTACTAGGTTTTTTTCTCACAATCTTCTCCATCACCTTGCATGGTATAAAAGTTAAGGACACTGGCCTGTAGTTCAGTGCCTCTTGTCTGTCACCCTTTTTAAATATTGGTACTACATTAGCAGTCTTCCATATTTCTGGTAGGTCTCCCGTTTCCAGTGACCTATTATACACTATGGAGAGTGGCAAGCAAAGTGCTCCTGCACACTCTTTCAATACCCATGGTGAGATTCCCTCTGGCCCAACAGCTTTTCTCACATCCAGCTCAAATAGGAGCTTCTTGACCTCATCTCTTGTAATTTCGAACCTTTCCAAGGTCACCTGGTTTGCTACCACCTCTCCTAGCGCCGTGACTTCTCCCTGTTCTATTGTAAAGACCTCCTGGAACCTTTTCTTGAGTTCTTCACACACCTCTTTGTCATACTCTGTGTACCTGTCCTCGCCCACCCTAAGTTTCATCACCTGTTCCTTCACTATTGTCTTCCTTCTGATGGGACTGTGTAGTAGCTTTGGTTAAGTCTTGGCTTTATTAGCTTTATTATTTTCATACCTTTTCTCAGCTGCTCTTCTCACACTAACATACTTGTTCCTGATTCTCTGGTGTCTCTCTCTACTTTCTGGTGTTCTGTTAATACGGAAGTTCCTCCATGCCTTTTTGTTCAGCTCCTTTGCTTTCATACATTCCCTATTAAACCACGGATTCTTCCTTTGCTTATCTGTTTTTTCCGGTTGGGCTGGGACAAACCTGCTTACAGCCTCCTAACATTTTTGGGTGACATAGTCCATCGTGTCTTGTATGGACTTGGTTCCAAGTTCTGTGTCCCAATGTATATCCCATAGGGATTTATTCATCTCCTCATAGTTTCCCTGTGTGTGTGTGTGTGTGTGTGTGTGTGTGTGTGTGTGTGTGTGTGTTTACTAGTTGTGTTTTTACAGGGGTTGAGCTTTGCTCTTTCGGCCCGCCTCTCAACTGTCAATCAACTGTTTACTAACTACTGTTTTTTTTTTTTTTTTTTTTTTTTTTTTTTTTTTTTTTTTCACACCACACACACACATCCCAGGAAGCAGCCCGTGACAGCTGACTAACTCCCAGGTACCTATTTACTGCTAGGTAACAGGGGCACTTAGGGTGAAAGAAACTTTGCCCATTTGTTTCTGCCTCGTGCGGGAATCGAACCCGCGCCACAGAATTACGAGTCCTGCGCGCTATTCACCAGGCTACGAGGCCCCATGTGTGTGTGTGTGTGTGTGTGTGTGTGTGTGTGTGTGTGTGTGTGTGTGTGTGTGTGTGTGTGTGTGTTTGTGTGTGTGTGTGTGTACTCACCTATTTGTACTCACCTAATTGTGCTTGCGGGGGTTGAGCTTTGGCTCTTTGGTCCCGCCTCTCAACTGTCAATCAACTGGTGTACAGATTCCTGAGCCTACTGGGCTCTATCATATCTACATTTAAAACTGTGTATGGAGTCAGCCTCCACCACATCACTGCCTAAGGCATTCCATCCGTTAACTACTCTGACAATGAAAAAGTTCCTTCTAACGTCTCTGTGGCTCATGTGGGTACTCAGTTTCCACCTGTGTCCCCTTGTTCGTGTCCCACCAGTGTTGAATAGTTTATCCTTGTTTACCCGGTCGATTCCTCTGAGGATTTTGTAGGTTGTGATCATGTCTCCCCTTACTCGTCTGTCTTCCAGTGTCGTAAGGTGCATTTCCCGCAGCCTTTCCTCGTAACTCATGCCTCTTAGTTCTGGGACTAGTCTAGTGGCATACCTTTGGACTTTTTCCAGCTTCGTCTTGTGCTTGACAAGGTACGGGCTCCATGCTGGGGCCGCATACTCCAGGATTGGTCTTACATATGTGGTGTACAAGATTCTGAATGATTCCTTACACAGGTTCCTGAACGCTGTTCTGATGTTAGCCAGCTTCGCATATGCCGCAGACGTTATTCTTTTTATGTGGGCTTCAGGAGACAGGTTTGGTGTGATATCAACTCCTAGATCTTTCTCTCTGTTCGTTTCATTAAGTACTTCATCTCCTATTCTGTATCCTGTGTTTGGCCTCCTATTTCCACCACCTAGTTTCATTACTTTGCATTTACTCGGGTTGAACTTCAACAGCCATTTGTTGGACCATTCACTCAGTCTGTCTAGGTCATCTTGTAGCCTCCTACTATCGTCCTCAGTTTCAATCCTCCTCATAATTTTTGCATCATCGGCAAACATTGAGAGAAACGATTCTATACCCTCTGGAAGATGATTTACATATATCAGAAACAGTATAGGTCCAAGGACTAACCCCTGCGGTACTCCACTCGTAACGTCTCGCCAATCTGAGACCTCACCCCTCACACTGACTCGTTGTCTCCTGTTACTTAGGTACTCCTGTATCCAGCGGAGTACCTTCCCTTTCACTCCAGCCTGCATCTCCAGTTTTTTCACTAGCCTCTTGTGTGGCACTGTGTCAAAGGCTTTCTGACAATCCAAAAATATGCAGTCTGCCCACCCTTCTCTTTCTTGCCTTATTTTTGTTGCCTGGTCGTAGAATTCAAGTAACCCTGTGAGGCAGGACCTGCCATCCCTGAATCCATGTTGATGCTGTGTTACAAAGTTCTTTCGCTCCAGGTGCTCCACTAGCTTTCTTCGCACAATCTTCTCCATCATCTTGCATGGTATGCAGGTTAGGGACACTGGTCTGTAATTCAGTGCCTCCTGTCTATCCCCTTTCTTGTATATCGGGACTACGTTAGCTGCTTTCCAAATTTCTGGCAGTTCCCCTGTTGCCAGTGATTTGTTATACACCATGGAGAGTGGTAGGCACAGTTCTTCTGCTCCTTCCTTTAGTATCCAAGGGGAGATTCCATCTAGGCCTATAGCCTTTGTCACATCCAATTTTAGTAAACACTTCCTTACTTCCCCGCTGGTAATCTCAAAGTCTTCCAGTGGTTCCTGGTTAGCTATTCCCTCTCTTATCTCTGGGATTTCTCCTTGCTCTATGGTGAAGACCTCTTGGAATTTCTTATTCAGTTCCTCACACACTTCCTTGTCGTTTGTAGTGAATCCTTCTGCCCCTAACCTTAATTTCATAACCTGTTCCTTTACTGTTGTTTTTCTCCTGATGTGGCTACGCAGCAATTTAGGCTGAGTCTTTGTGATGCTTGCGATGTCATTTTCGTATTGTCTTTCTGCCTCTCTTCTCATCCTAACATATTCATTCCTGGCATTCTGGTATCTTTCTCTGCTCTCCAGTGTCCTGTTATTCCTATAGTTTCTCCATGCCCTTTTACTTTGCGGCTTGGCTAGCCTACATCTCTGATTAAACCATGGGTTTCTCATCTTCATTTCACTGTTTTCCTTTTGGACTGGGACAAACTTGTTTGCTGCATCCTTGCATTTTTGTGTGATGTATTCCATCATATCTTGGGCCGTCTTTTCCCTGAGCTCTGTTTCCCATGCTATATCTGCTAGGCATTTTCATAACTCCTCATAGTTTCCCTTTCGGTATGCTAACCTTTTGGTTTCGGTATCCCTCCTCGAGTTCAATAACCCTTCTTCAATCAGGTACTCAAACACCAATACACTGTGGTCGCTCATTCCTACTGGGTCCTCAAAACTGATTTCTCTTATGTCAGAGTCGTTCAGGGTGAAAACCAGGTCGAGTCTCGCTGGTTCGTCATTTTCTCTCATCCTTGTGGGTTCACTGACATGCTGGGTTAAGAAGTTTCTAGTCGCCACCTCCAGTAGTTTGGCTCTCCACGTATCCTCGCCCCCATGCGGTTCCTTGTTCTCCCAATCAATCCTGCCGTGATTGAAGTCCCCCATGATGAGCAGGTGGGATCTATTTCTACAGGCAGAAGAGGCTGCCCTCTCAATTATAGTGTTAACTGCCATGTTGTTGCTTTCGTACTCTTGACTGGGTCTTCTGTCATTTGGTGGAGGATTATATATTACTGCTACTACTATCCTTGGTCCTCCCGTTGTCATGGTGCCTGCTATGTAGTCTCTGAAACCCTCACAGCCCGGGATAGCCATCTTCTTAAAACTCCATTCCTTTCTCATGAGTAGGGCCACTTCTCCTCCTCCCCTACCTTCCCTCTCTTTCCTTATTATTGTGCACTCCTGGGGAAACACGGCATTCGTTATGATTCCAGAGAGTTTTGTTTCAGTGAGTCCAATTACATCTGGGTTCACTTCTTGTGCTCTTTCCCTTAGTTCACTTGCCTTGCTTGTGATCCCATCTATGTTCGAGTACATAGATGGGATCCCTGAAACTAACTCTCTTCTGCTTCTCCTCTGGGGAGGACCTGTGGGGTCTGGGTTGAGCGGGAGCTGGGAGGATCTGGTATGGGGAGACTGGTGGAGGAGGAAGGGCTTGGGGGGGTAGGGGGAAGGGGGAGGGTAGGGGGAGTGGGTGAGGGGGGGAGGGGGAGGGTAGGGGGGGGTGGGTGAGGGGGGGAGGGGGAGGGTAGGGGGAGTGGGTGAGGGAGGGAGGGTTGGGGGGGTGTGTGTGTATGTGTGTGTGTGTGTGTGTTTGTGTGTGTGTCTGTGTGTTTGTGTGTGTGTCTGTGTGTGTGTGTGTGTACTCACCTAGTTGTACTCACCTAGTTGTGTTTGCAGGGGTTGAGCTCTGGCTCTTTGGTCCCTCCTATCAACCGTCAATCAACAGGTGTACAGATTCCTGAGCCTATTAGGCTCTATCATATCTACACTTGAAACTGTGCATGGAGTCAGCCTCCACCACATCACTTCCTAATGCATTCCATTTGTCAACCACTCTGACACTAAAAAAGTTCTTTCTAATATCTCTGTGGCTCACTTGGGCACTCCGTTTCCACTTGTGTCCCCTTGTGCGTGTTCCCCTTGTGTTAAAAAGACTGTCTTTATCTACCCTATCAATTCCCTTCAGAATCTTGAATGTGGTGATCATGTCCCCCCTAACTCTTCTGTCTTCCAGCGAAGTGAGGTTTAATTCCCGTAGTCTCTCCTCGTAGCTCATACCTCTCAGCTCGGGTACTAGTCTGGTGGCAAACCTTTGAACCTTTTCCAGTTTAGTCTTATCCTTGACTAGATATGGACTCCATGCTGGGGCTGCATACTCCAGGATTGGCCTGACATATGTGGTATACAAAGTTCTGAATGATTCTTTACACAAGTTTCTGAATGCCGTTCGTATGTTGGCCAGCCTGGCATATGCCGCTGATATTATCCGCTTGATATGTGCTGCAGGAGACAGGTCTGGCGTGATATCAACCCCCAAGTCTTTTTCCTTCTCTGACTCTTGAAGAATTTCCTCTCCCAGATGATACCTTGTATCTGGCCTCCTGCTCCCTACACCTATCATCATTACATTACATTTGGTTGGGTTAAACTCTAACAACCATTTGTTTGACCATTCCTTCAGCTTGTCTATGTCTTCTTGAAGCCTCAAACAGTCCCATTCTGTTTTAATCCTCATAATTTTAGCATCGTCCGCAAACATTGAGAGAAATGAATCGATACGCTCCGGGAGATCATTTACATATATCAGAAACAAGATAGGACCGAGTACAGAGCCCTGTGGGACTCCACTGGTGACTTCACGCCAATCAGAGGTCTCACCCCTCACCGTAACTCTCTGCTTCCTATTGCTTAGATACTCCCTTATCCACTGGAGCACCTTACCATTTACACCTGCCTGTCTCTCCAGCTTATGTACCAGCCTCTTATGCGGTACTGTGTCAAACGCTTTCCGACAATCCAAGAAAATGCAGTCCGCCCAGCCCTCTCTTTCTTGCTTAATCTTTGTCACCTGATCGTAGAGTTCTATCAAGCCTGTAAGGCAAGATTTACCCACCCTGAACCTATGTTGGCGATTTGTCACGAAGTCCCTTTTCTCCAGATGTGTTACCAGCTTTTTTCTCACGATCTTCTCCATCACCTTGAATGGTATACAAGTCAAGGACACTGGCCTGTAGTTCAGTGCCTCTTACCTGTCTCCCTTTTTGTATATTGGGACCACATTCCCCGTCTTCCATATTTCTGGTAGGTCTCCCGTCTCCAGTGACTTACTATACACTATGGAGAGTGGAAAGCAAAGTTCCTCTGCACACTCCTTCAGTATCCATGGTGAGATCCCATCTGGACCAACAGCCTTTGTTTATTTATTTATTTATTTATTTATTTATTTATTTATTTATTTATGCATATACAAGAATGTACATAAGGAATGTGAGGATACAAATATGGTAATTACAGTCTTGTAAAGCCACTAGCACGCGCAGCGTTTCGGGCAGGTCACACACTGTTTGTGTGTGTGTGTTTGTGTTTGTGTTTACTAGTTGTGTTTTTGCGGGGGTTGAGCTTTGCTCTTTCAGCCCGCCTCTCAACTGTCATTCAACTGTTTTACTAACTACTTTTTTTTTTTTTTTTTTTTTTTTTTTTTTTTTTTTTTTTTTTTTTTTTTTTTTTCCCAGGAAGCAGCCCGTGACAGCTGACTAATTCCCAGGTACCTATTTACTGCTAGGTAACAGGGGCACTTAGGGTGAAAGAAACTTTGCCCATTTCTTTCTGCCTCGTGCGGGAATCGAACCCGCGCCACAGAATTACGAGTCCTGCACGCTATCCACCAGGCTACAAGGCCCCCATGTGTGTGTGTGTGTGTGTGTGTGTGTGTGTGTGTGTGTGTGTGTGTGTGTGTGTACTCACCTAGTTGTACTCACCTAGTTGTGCTTGCGGGGGTTGAGCTCTGGCTCTTTGTTCCCGCCTCTCAACCGTCAATCCACAGGTGTACAGGTTCCTGAGCCTATTGGGCTCTATCATATCTACACTTGAAACTGTGTATGGAGTCAGCCTCCACTACATTACTTCCTAATGCATTCCATTTGTCAACCACTCTGACACTAAAAAAGTTCTTTCTAATATCTCTGTGAGATGTACTCACCTAATTGTACTCACCTAATTGTGCTTGCGGGGGTTGAGCTTTGGCTCTTTGGTCCCGCCTCTCAACTGTCAATCAACTGGTGTACAGATTCCTGAGCCTACTGAGTTCTATCATATCTACATTTGAAACTGTGTATGGAGTCAGCCTCCACCACATCACTTCCTAGTGCATTCCATTTATTAACTACTCTGACACTGAAAAAATTCTTTCTAACGTCTCTGTGGCTGATCTGGGTACTAAGTTTCCATCTGTGTCCCCTTGTTCGTGGCCCACCCGCGCTGAAGAGTCTGTCTTTGTCCACCCTGTCAATTCCCCTGAGAATTTTGTAGGTGGTTATCATGTCTCCCCCTTACTCTTCTGTTTTCCAAGGATGTGAGGTTCAGCTCCTTTAGCCTTTCCTTGTAGCTCAATCCTCTCCGTTCCGGGACGAGCCTGGTGACATACCGCTGAATCTTCTCTAACTTTGTCTTGTGTTTAACTAGGTATGGACTCCAGGTTGGAGCTGCATACTCCAGGATTGGTCTTACATAAGTGGTATACAGGGTTCTGAAAGACTCCTTACACAAGTTTCTGAAGGCAGTTCTTATGTTGGCCAGTCTAGCATATGCCGCTGATGATATTCTTTTGATGTGGGCCTCTGGGGACAGGTTCGGTGTGATATCAATCCCCAGATCCTTCTCTCTATTTGACTCTTGCAGGAATTCCCCTCCCAGATGATACCTTGTGTTCAGCCTCCTGCTCCCTTCGCCTAATTTCATCACCTTACACTTTCTGTGTGTGTGTGTGTGTGTGTGTGTGTGTGTGTGTGTGTGTGTGTGTGTGTGTGTGTGTGTGTGTGTGTGTGTGTGTGTGTGTGTGTGTGTGTGTGTGTGTGTGTGTGTGTGTGTGTGTGTGTGTGTGTGTGTGTGTGTGTGTGTGTGTGTGTGTGTGTGTGTGTGTGTGTGTGTGTGTGTGTGTGTGTGTGTGTGTGTGTGTGTGTGTGTGTGTGTGTGTGTGTGTTTATACTCATCTATTTGTGTCTGCATATACTCATCTATTTGTAAGATCGAGCACTGACTCCTGGATCCCGCCTTTTGAGCCATCGGTTGTTTATAGCAATGACACCGATATGATATTTCCCTATCATACCTAGTTTTAAAATTCTAAATAGAATATGCTTCCACAACCTGCTCCTTAAGTGCATTCCATTTTTCCACTACTCTCACGCTAAAAGGAAACATCTCTGTGACTCATCTAAGTTTCCAGCTTCCACCCAATTCCCCTCGTTCTGTTGCTATTCCGTGTGAACATTTCGTCTATGTCCACTCTGTCAATTCCCCTGAGTATTTTATACGTTCCTATCATATCCCTCCCTCTCAATTCGTTTTTCTAGGGTCGTAAGGCTCAGTTCCTTCAGGCGCTTTTCATACACCATCCCTCGTAACTCTGGGACGAGTCTCGTTGTGAACTTCTGAACCTTTTCAGTTTTCTTATATGCTTCTTCAGATGGGGACTCCATGATGAGGTGGGATACTCTAAGATTGGTCTTACGTAGGCAGTGTAAAGAGCCTTAAATGCCTCCTTGCTTAGGTTTCTGAATGATGTTCTAACTTTTGCCAGTGTAGAGTATGCTGCTGTCATTATCCTATTTATATGTGCCTCAGGAGATAGATTAGGTGTTACGTCCACGCCCAGATCTAATCCTCGCGTCGACAGAGGTAGGCAGTTCCCCTTCATTGTGTACTGTCCCTTTGGTCTCCTACTCCTGTAAACATGTTGTTAACATATATTAGAAATAGAATTGGGCCCTGCACCGATCCTTGAGGTACTCCACTCGTTACTGTTCGCCAGTCCGACTTCTCGCCCCTTATCGTAACTCTTTGGCTCCTTCTTGTTAGGTAGTTCCTTATCCATGTTAGGGCCTTTCCTCCCACCACCTCCTGCCTCCCGAGTTTGAACAGCAATCTCATGTCCGGTACTGTATCAAAGGCTTTTTGGCAGTCCTGAAATATGCAGTCTGCCCAATCTTCTCTGGATAAGGATATAATCCTTCTCTGAATAATGAGGATAAGACAGGAATCTTATCCTCATTATTTTATCATAGAATTCCAAAAGGTTTGTTAGGTGCAATTTTCCTTTCCAGAACCCATGTTGATGTTTGTTCACAAACCTAACATTCTCCAGGTGTGCAACTAGTCGTAGCCTAATTATTCTTTCAAATATTTTACAGGGGATGCTTGTCTGTGATACAGGTCTATAGTTAAGTGCCTCCTCCCTATCACCTATCTTGAAAATCGGTTCAACCTTTGCCCTCTTCCAGCACTTGGGCAATTCTCCCAACTTAACTGATTCATTAAAGATCCTTGCTAGATGCACCCTGAGGGCCTGCGCTGCCTCTTTTAGTATCCACGGTGATACTTTATCTGGTCCAACCACTTTAGTTGTATCCAGTGTTGTCAACTGTTTCATTACTGGTACGGCCCTACTGGGACGCAACCGGGTTCTTCTCTGATGTTAGTAGAGTTTGGGAATCCGGCCCCAAGTTAGTAGAGGCTTTCAAGGGGTGTGTTCCGTAACGCAAGGTAAATTAAATGGGAGGGACACAAATGTTCTGATTTATATATTTAGTTTCATCACCAAGAATAAATAAATATCAGTCACACGCGGGGGGTTATAACTACACTATTATGTACAGGGTTGTCTTCCTCCGAAGACACTGGATGCTCCACGGTGCTCACTTTGGGTAGCCCTGGTTCCTTCTTCCGTGGCCCACGATGAATCCTCTATGATTCTCTTGGCAAATCTACCCTGGCCACAGGCCAGCCAAATCACAGTCCCACTGGGTGCTCCATCGTGGAGGCCTTCAACCACAATCCAGCCTGTAGCTGGCAGGTACCGATCAGCTCCGCTGTGTAGGCCACTCCACGACCAATACTAGGATTGCGAGCCCTAGGCAGGAGCCTCGTGTGATCCCGCTGATAACTCTCCTCACTAAGCACCACAGTGGCTAGTCTCTTCCACCAGCCAGCCCCGTATAAGGCGATTCCCGACATTGCCACGTCACAGGCAGGCTAATACTCTCAACAGAGTTCGTCCGGGGGTGACTCACAGCTTCTTCAGCAGACTCGTGAAGAGACCTTGGCTGCCTTGGGTAGACTGATCCATCATCCAATACAGCAGTACCAGGTCGACTCTGCAATCAGATACGTCATTAATACTGGGACGCTCTAGGGAACCTCACAGGCTTAGACACAAACGTCCACCTCTTCATTCCATAGATGGCGTTGCTGTCTAAGCGCCACCTCACCAGAGGTCAGCAGCGGCTATGTTATGAGCTGATTAAGACGGGAATCCAGCACCTGTGGCCGGTATATCCCGTCCTCACTAGATGGCGTCGTCCATTTGGAGTGGGTTTCGGGAGCGGACTCACAGATGGCGTTGTCGTCACGGCTCTGTGCTTCGACGCTGGACTCGGGTCCGTAACACCTCCCCACCAAAAAGAATTTGGTTTGGGTTTCTATAAAAGGGAAAACAAACCAAATTAGTACGTGGGTACAACTCCAAACGGAGTCATATAAACAATGGACTGGAGTGGCGAGGATGTCTTGTCCGCAAAACTGCCCTAATAGGAGATTCTGGCACAAGGAAAACTTGAAGATGGTAGGCAATGACCTGCCTGATGTGACTTCCCACACCTTCACTGAGATGACAAGCAGGAGCATAATCTCACGTGTCTTTAGTAAGGATCGGCACAGGCACAATGTGGGGCGAATCGATACCTCCCTGTGTCGTGGCACCGTTGGTGGCTGGTCACAGACGGCATTTCTTACACCGGTCCAGTCGTCCTTCAGGGAGACGGGAACCTGGAATACAGGGGTCTGATAATTTAGAGTGACAGCGATAGTTGTTAATTCGGTACTTACAGCATAACTGTTCAACAGAGCTGCTTGTACTTAGAAGATGGTGTTCGCTCTGCCACCGTCAGGTCGACCAACTCGACCAACGTTCCGTATAATGCTGAATCCAGGTTCGGCAATCACGCGGGGAGTGTCAACCTGCCGGAAACAGTTACTCATAATATCATTTCCCATACTTCCTGTATCCACCATCACCTTCCAGGTCCCTTCTTCGACTGCAACACTCACAGTGCAAGTCTCCAATCCCTAGGGTCTCTTCATGATGTTTATGGGAGCCATCATCTGTCGGATCGTCCACTGGTCCTTACTTAGAACACACACGAGAACAAAACAAAACACCGCTAAGAAACATTTGGCTAACTTAGGGATAAGTTTCATGAGCCTGTAATGTCCATAGCCGGCTATATCCATTAGCCTGGTTTGGACCGAAGAGGGTACTAAAACCTTCGCACATACCTCACATACCTCTGACGTCTGGGAAATCTCTGGCCGGTTCAATGAACGTTGTACCTTGCCATACCGCAAGTACTCATGTGCCTTCACTCCAGACTCTTGGGTATCTGTGGGTACTTGTACACGAGGCCTCTCCTCTTGCTCAGTCGCTTCTGCCACCATAACCTCATGTTTCTTGTCGGGAGAAGAATCAGGAGATTCTGTTGGAATGCTTTCTATCTGTTGGTGAGAGGAAGAATTAAACATGTTATATAATCTCACGTCTGCCTGTACCTGGATATTACCGTCTCTTGTTGTCACCTCAGACCTTATTGCTGCTCCGGCTGGCTCGTCCACAATCTTGGGATGATTGTTGCTCCAACCTGTCACCAAGTCGTTGGCTAGTATTATGTCAATCCCAGCTATAGACAAGGTATCAACTACTGCCAACGCACATGTGCCGCTGAAGTAAGGCGAGTCTAGATGTATCGGCACTAAGGGGGCAACGTACCGCGTCATAGGAAACCCAACCAGGACAATCTTTTGTCTCCCGTCTACACTCACTCCCTCGGGTAACGAGTCTCTCACGATCAGGGACTGGGCTGCTCCACTATCTCTGAGCACTACGACTGATCTACCAGTATGATCACTCGTTACATACCCGCCTGAAGTGTGAGGGGCAAACAATCCTGGTCCTTCCTGACTAGTCATCAGAGACTGGGTTCCTACTGGTGGCGTCAAACAGCCCATCAGCATCACCTCCCTACGTGGACCGCTACCTCTTCTGCCTCGGCACATAGCAGCAACATGCCCTTTCTGCCCACAAGTCCAACACACTACATTCCTCCTCGGACTACGGTGTTTCGGACTGCTAGGACTAGTCCTTCGGGGGCTACTTGGGGGCGTCTTCATAGCGCTTTGTGGGACGGGTCTCTCCTCTTCTCGACGAAGTTTGCCAAACAGACGTGGGTAATTCCTGGGGACATACCTAGTGGATGACCTATGCGTCAAGACGTATTCTTCAGCCATAGTGGCTGTTGCACGTAAGGTCCACCTGTTGCTCTTCTAGGTATGTCTTCAGATCTCCAGACAGATATTCCTTAAAATCCTCCAACAAAACGAGCTGTTCGAGTTCTTCTTTTGTCCTCACATTCTGAGAGGCACACCACTCCTGGAAAAGCCGTTCCTTGATGGTCGCGATTTCGGTGAACGTGTGCTCCAAGGTCTTTTTCAGGTTCCTGAACTTCTACCTGTAAGCCTCAGGTACCAATTGGTAAGCCATGAGCACTACCTTCTTCACCTTGTCGTAATCGCCGGAGTCATCAAGGGACAATGTGGAGTAGGCGATTTGGGCCTTCCCAGTCAAGACGGACTGTATCATGATGGCCCAATTCTCCTTTGGCCACTCCAAAAAGGCTGTGACATTCTCGAAGGCTGCGAAGAACTTCGAAACTTCCTTCTCGTTGAACTTCGGGACCATTTTGATGTTCCTTACCGGATCGAAACTACTTGTTTCCGTTGTTTGCCTCCGTCCACCTAATCGCAATACTTCTAACTCGTGTTGTCTTTCCTTTTCCTCTCTGTCTCGTCGTTCTTGCCTGTCTCGCTCTTCTCTTTCTCGTTTCTCTTCTCTTTCTCGCTCTTCTCTTTCTCTTTCTCGCTCTTCTCTTTTTTCTTCTCTTTCTAGTTCTAAACGCCTCATCTCCATTTCTTTTTCTTGTCTCTCTCTTTCCAGTTCTAATTTCTTATCTTCTCTCTCTCTCTCGCTTTCTCTACTCTCTAGCGATTTCTAGCTTTTTCCATTCTATTTCACGGTGGATCTCTAATTCACGCATTTTCACAGTGAGTAAACTTATATTTAGTTCACTCTCATTACTTTCAATGTCACTACCTTTATCTTCCTTTTCAGTGGAAGCTACCTCCTCACTTTCCTTTGTACTTTGTACCTCGCTTTCCTGTTTCTCCCCGGCCTTCAAATGTTTGTGAACCTTTGACAAGATCTCAACACGGGAGTCACTTGCACGTATCTTTATCTCCAGATAGGCACTCACTAGCACAAGTTCTTGTTTTCCCAGATATTTCAATCTGGTAAGACAGTCCTCCTTGTTCAGAAAGGCCTGAACATCGTCCAGATCGTCGATAGTCACTTTTTCTGCCATTGTCACTTTAATGGAGTACTAGCACTTAATACACCACTTCACTTGAGCACTTAACACACAGAGCACTGTACTACGCCAATATTGCACTTTATCGCACCCAGCACCTCACTTGCCAATATTGCACGTAATCACACCGGGCACCGCACTCTGCAGTATTGCACTTAATCACAGCGAGCACCGCACAGGATGTACAACATCTAAATAATTATAAACGGGGGAAATTATTTACAGGGGATTGCGCTACATTACCACCCCTGTCAAACATATTTGACAAGGGGTCGGATCCCGCTGGGGATGCCAATTATGTTACGGTCCTTCTGGGATGCAACCGGGTTCTTCTCTGATGTTAGTAGAGTTTGGGAATCCGGCCCCAAGTTAGTAGAGGCTTTCAAGGGGTGTGTTCCGTAACGCAAGGTAAATTAAAGGGGGAGGGATACAAATGTTCTGATTTATATATATATTTTCATCACCAAGAATAAATAAATATCAGTCACACGCTTGGGGTTATAACTACACTATTATGTACAGGGTTGTCTTCCTCCGAAGACACTGGATGCTCCACGGTGCTCACTCTGGGTAGCCCTGGTTCCTTCTTCCGTGGCCCACGATGAATCCTCTATGATTCTCTTGGTGAATCTACCCTGGCCACAGGCCAGCCAAATCACAGTCCCACTGGGTGCTCCATCGTGGAGGCCTTCAACCACAATCCAGCCTGTAGCTGGCAGGTACCGATCAGCTCCGCTGTGTAGGCCACTCCACGACCAATACTAGGATTGCGAGCCCTAGGCAGGAGCCTCGTGTGATCCCGCTGATAACTCTCCTCACTAAGCACCACAGTGGCTAGTCTCTTCCACCAGCCAGCCCCGTATAAGGTGATTCCCGACATTGCCACGTCACAGGCAGGCTAATTCTCTCAACAGAGTTCGTCCGGGGGTGACTCACAGCTTCTTCAGCAGACTCGTGAAGAGACCTTGGCTGCCTTGGGTAGACTGATCCATCATCCAATACAGCAGTACCAGGTCGACTCTGCAATCAGATACGTCATTAATACTGGGACGCTCTAGGGAACCTCACTTACAGGCTTAGACACAAACGTCCACCTCTTCATTCCATAGATGGCATTGCTGTCTAAGCGCCACCTCACCAGAGGTCAGCAGCGGCTATGTTATGAGCTGATTAAGACGGGAATCCAGCACCTGTGGCCGGTATATCCCGTCCTCACTAGATGGCGTCGTCCATTTGGAGTGGGTTTCGGGAGCGGACTCACAGATGGCGTTGTCGTCACGGCTCTGTGCTCCGACGCTGGACTTGGGTCCGTAACACCTCCCCACCAAAAAGAATTTGGTTTGGGTTTCTATAAAAGGGAAAACAAACCAAATTAGTACGTGGGTACAACTCCAAACGGAGTCATGTAAACAATGGACTGGAGTGGCGAGGATGTCTTGTCCGCAAAACTGCCCTAATAGGAGATTCTGGCACAAGGAAAACTTGAAGATGGTAGGCAATGACCTGCCTGATGTGACTTCCCACACCTTCACTGAGATGACAAGCAGGAGCATAATCTCACGTGTCTTTAGTAAGGATCGGCACAGGCACAATGTGGGGCGAATCGATACCTCCCTGTGTCGTGGCACCGTTGGTGGCTGGTCACAGACGGCATTTCTTACACCGGTCCAGTCGTCCTTCAGGGAGACGGGAACCTGGAATACAGGGGTCTGATAATTTAGAGTGACAGCGATAGTTGTTAATTCGGTACTTACAGCATAACTGTTCAACAGAGCTGCTTGTACTTAGAAGATGGTGTTCGCTCTGCCACCGTCAGTTCGACCAACTCGACCAACGTTCCGTATAATGCTGAATCCAGGTTCGGCAATCACGCGGGGAGTGTCAACCTGCAGGAAACAGTTACTCATAATATCATTTCCCATACTTCCTGTATCCACCATCACCTTCCAGGTCCCTTCTTCGACTGCAACACTCACAGTGCAAGTCTCCAATCCCTAGGGTCTCTTCATGATGTTCATGGGAGCCATCATCTGTCGGATCGTCCACTTGTCCTTACTTAGAACACACACGAGAACAAAACAAAACACCGCTAAGAAACATTTGGCTAACTTAGGGATAAGTTTCATGAGCCTGTAATGTCCATAGCCGGCTATATCCATTAGCCTGGTTTGGACCGAAGAGGGCACTAAAACCTTCGCACATACCTCACATACCTCTGACGTCTGGGAAATCTCTGGCCGGTTCAATGAACGTTGTACCTTGCCATACCGCAAGTACTCATGTGCCTTCACTCCAGACTCTTGGGTATCTGTGGGTACTTGTACACGAGGCCTCTCCTCTTGCTCAGTCGCTTCTGCCACCATAACCTCATGTTTCTTGTCGGGAGAAGAATCAGGAGATTCTGTTGGAATGCTGTCTATCTGTTGGTGAGAGGAAGAATTAAACATGTTATATAATCTCACGTCTGCCTGTACCTGGATATTACCGTCTCTTGTTGTCACCTCAGACCTTATTGCTGCTCCGGCTGGCTCGTCCACAATCTTGGGATGATTGTTGCTCCAACCTGTCACCAAGTCGTTGGCTAGTATTATGTCAATCCCAGCTATAGACAAGGTATCAACTACTGCCAACGCACATGTGCCGCTGAAGTAAGGCGAGTCTAGATGTATCGGCACTAAGGGGGCAACGTACCGCGTCATAGGAAACCCAACCAGGACAATCTTTTGTCTCCCGTCTACACTCACTCCCTCGGGTAACGAGTCTCTCACGATCAGGGACTAGGCTGCTCCACTATCTCTGAGCACTACGACTGATCTACCAGTATGATCACTCGTTACATACCCGCCTGAAGTGTGAGGGGCAAACAATCCTGGTCCTTCCTGACTAGTCATCAGAGACTGGGTTCCTACTGGTGGCGTCAAACAGCCCATCAGCATCACCTCCCTACGTGGACCGCTACCTCTTCTGCCTCGGCACATAGCAGCAACATGCCCTTTCTGCCCACAAGTCCAACACACTACATTCCTCCTCTGACTACGGTGTTTCGGACTGCTAGGACTAGTCCTTCGGGGGCTACTTGGGGGCGTCTTCATAGCGCTTTGTGGGACGGGTCTCTCCTCTTCTCGACGAAGTTTGCCAAACAGACGTGGGTAATTCCTGGGGACATACCTAGTGGATGACCTATGCGTCAAGACGTATTCTTCAGCCATAGTGGCTGTTGCACGTAAGGTCCACCTGTTGCTCTTCTAGGTATGTCTTCAGATCTCCAGACAGATATTCCTTAAAATCCTCCAACAAAACGAGCTGTTCGAGTTCTTCTTTTGTCCTCACATTCTGAGAGGCACACCACTCCTGGAAAAGCCGTTCCTTGATGGTCGCGATTTCGGTGAACGTGTGCTCCAAGGTCTTTTTCAGGTTCCTGAACTTCTACCTGTAAGCCTCAGGTACCAATTGGTAAGCCATGAGCACTACCTTCTTCACCTTGTCGTAATCGCCGGAGTCATCAAGGGACAATGTGGAGTAGGCGATTTGGGCCTTCCCAGTCAAGACGGACTGTATCATGATGGCCCAATTCTCCTTTGGCCACTCCAAAAAGGCTGTGACATTCTCGAAGGCTGCGAAGAACTTCGAAACTTCCTTCTCGTTGAACTTCGGGACCATTTTGATGTTCCTTACCGGATCGAAACTACTTGTTTCCGTTGTTTGCCTCCGTCCACCTAATCGCAATACTTCTAACTCGTGTTGTCTTTCCTTTTCCTCTCTGTCTCGTCGTTCTTGCCTGTCTCGCTCTTCTCTTTCTCGTTTCTCTTCTCTTTCTCGCTCTTCTCTTTCTCTTTCTCGCTCTTCTCTTTTTTCTTCTCTTTCTAGTTCTAAACGCCTCATCTCCATTTCTTTTTCTTGTCTCTCTCTTTCCAGTTCTAATTTCTTATCTTCTCTCTCTCTCTCGCTTTCTCTACTCTCTAGCGATTTCTAGCTTTTTCCATTCTATTTCACGGTGGATCTCTAATTCACGCATTTTCACAGTGAGTAAACTTATATTTAGTTCACTCTCATTACTTTCAATGTCACTACCTTTATCTTCCTTTTCAGTGGAAGCTACCTCCTCACTTTCCTTTGTACTTTGTACCTCGCTTTCCTGTTTCTCCCCGGCCTTCAAATGTTTGTGAACCTTTGACAAGATCTCAACACGGGAGTCACTTGCACGTATCTTTATCTCCAGATAGGCACTCACTAGCACAAGTTCTTGTTTTCCCAGATATTTCAATCTGGTAAGACAGTCCTCCTTGTTCAGAAAGGCCTGAACATCGTCCAGATCGTCGATAGTCACTTTTTCTGCCATTGTCACTTTAATGGAGTACTAGCACTTAATACACCACTTCACTTGAGCACTTAACACACAGAGCACTGTACTACGCCAATATTGCACTTTATCGCACCCAGCACCTCACTTGCCAATATTGCACGTAATCACACCAGGCACCGCACTCTGCAGTATTGCACTTAATCACAGCGAGCACCGCACAGGATGTACAACATCTAAATAATTATAAACGGGGGGAATTATTTACAGGGGATTGCGCTACATTACCACCCCTGTCAAACATATTTGACAAGGGGTCGGATCCCGCTGGGGATGCCAATTATGTTACGGCCCTTCTGGGACGCAACCGGGTTCTTCTCTGATGTTAGTAGAGTTTGGGAATCCGGCCCCAAGTTAGTAGAGGCTTTCAAGGGGTGTGTTCCGTAACGCAAGGTAAATTAAAGGGGGAGGGATACAAATGTTCTGATTTATATATATATTTTCATCACCAAGAATAAATAAATATCAGTCACACGCTTGGGGTTATAACTACACTATTATGTACAGGGTTGTCTTCCTCCGAAGGCACTGGATGCTCCACGGTGCTCACTCTGGGTAGCCCTGGTTCCTTCTTCCGTGGCCCACGATGAATCCTCTATGATTCTCTTGGTGAATCTACCCTGGCCACAGGCCAGCCAAATCACAGTCCCACTGGGTGCTCCATCGTGGAGGCCTTCAACCACAATCCAGCCTGTAGCTGGCAGGTACCGATCAGCTCCGCTGTGTAGGCCACTCCACGACCGATACTAGGGTTGCGAGCCCTAGGCAGGAGCCTCGTGTGATCCCGCTGATCACTCTTCTCACTAAGCACCACAGTGGCTAGTCTCTTCCACCAGCCAGCCCCGGATAAGGCGATTCCCGACACTGCCTCGTCACAGGCAGGCTAATACTCTCAACAGAGTTCGTCCGGGGGTGACTCACAGCTTCTTCAGCAGACTCATGAAGAGACCTTGGCTGCCTTGGGTAGACTGATCCATCATCCAATACAGCAGTACCAGGTCGACTCTGCAATCAGATACGTCATTAATACTGGGACGCTCTAGGGAACCTCACTTACAGGCTTAGACACAAACGTCCACCTCTTCATTCCATAGATGGCGTTGCTGTCTAAGCGCCACCTCACCAGAGGTCAGCAGCGGCTATGTTATGAGCTGATTAAGACGGGAATCCAGCACCTGTGGCTAGTATATCCCATCCTCACTAGATGGCGTCGTCCATTTGGAGTGGGTTTCGGGAGCGGACTCACAGATGGCGTTGTTGTCACTGCTCCATGCTCCGACGCTGGACTCGGGTCCGTAACAATTACCTCCTCTGATGTCACCTCTATATCTTTCATCTTTCATCTAGGGTAATCTCTTCTAACACTGGGACTGCTCAGGCTCGGTTGTGAACACTCCATGGAAACTGGCATTCAGTGCCTCGCAGATTTCCTTGTCACTTTCTGTATATGCCCCCTTTGTCTTCCTTAGTTTTGTCACTTGGTCGTTCACCGACATTTTTTTCTTATATGGCTGTGCAGTAATTTAGGTTGCTTTTTCACTTTGATCGCAATATCGTTCTCATAGTTCCTTTCTGATGTTCTTCTTATGTTAATGTAATCGTTCCTAGCTCTGTTGCATCTGATCCTGTTGTCCTGTGTACTTTGTCTTCTGTACTGCCTTCGCTCCCACTTGCTGGCCATTTTTGCTTCATGACACTGCTTATTAAACCATGGGTTTATATATATTCCCTCTTACTTTTTCCCTTTACTGTTGGTATAAATCTGTCTTCGGCCTCCTGGTATTTCAGTATGACTAGGTCCATCATATCTTGGACTGTTTTTCCTCTAATTTCTTCCTCCCCACTGCACTTTTCCGAGATATTCCCTCATCCTCCTGTAGTCCCCTTTCATGTAGTCAACTCTCCTTTCCCAGACCCCCATGTCCTTTGGTCACAAGTTTGAATTCCATCATGTAGTTAAAGACAAGGACACAATGGTCGTTGGCTCCTAGTGGCATTTCATGTTCCAAATTCTCGATGTCCTCTACGTTCTGGATAGAAATCAGGTCAAATTGGCTCGGTGCAACTCCTCCTCTTTCTCTTGTGTCTCCCTTCAAATGTTGTGTTAGGAAATTCCTGTCTATAACATCTTCTAACTTTGCTCCCCACGTTTCGTCCCCTCCATGGGGATTCCTTGATTCCCAATTTATATCTTCATGATTTAGGTCCCCCCCCCCCCATGACCAGCATTTTCACTCTCATTCTGTAAGCTAATGTTACTGCTTTCAGCAGTTCATCTATGCATGCCTTGTTGTCATCATTCTCCAGCCTGGTTCTTCTACTGTTTGGTGGGGGATTGTAGATTACCAAGATCACAATCTTCCTCCCATCTGCTGTCAGAGTTTCATATATGGAGCTTGTTCTCTCATTGGTAATCCAATTTCCCAGGTCTTCAAACTTCCATTTCCGCTTAATTAGGAGTGCCACTCCCCCCTCCCACTCCCTGTCTCTATATCTTCTCTTTTCTTATCACCTGGTAGACCTCTGGAAAGATTGCATCCAAGATCATGTCATTTATTTTCGTTTCCACTATTGCAACTATGTCAGGATCTGCCTCATTAACTCTTTATTTTATCTCTTCTGCTTTATTAGATACCCCATCAGGCTTGGTGTACCAATCTTCAGGTTATCTTGAGATGGTTTAGGGGCTTTATTTTCCCTGCGGCCCGGTCCTCGACCAGGCCACTACCCCCAGGAAGCAGCCCATGACAGCTGACTAACACCCAGGTACCTATTTTACTGCTAGGTAACAGGGGCATAGGGTGAAAGAAACTTTTGCGCATTGTTTCTCGCCGGCGCCCGGGATCGAACCGGGGACCACAGGATCACAAGTCCAGCGTGCTGTCCGCTCGGCCGACCGGCTCCCCAGCTCTACTAAACCTTGAGATTCTTCATGGAAACTGGTACCAGAGTTCGTCCTTTCTTTGGGGATCTGGGGGGGATCTGGGGTGAGGTGAATGGGTACTGGGGGGATACGGTGGGTGAATGGGGTCTGGAAGGGTGCTTGGGGGGGGGGGGCGAATGGGGGCTGGGCATTTAGGAAGGTAGATAGGAAGGTCTGGGGTAGGGCCTGGGTTGGTAGGTCTGGAGTAGGTAGGGCAAACCGCGTCTGAAGATTAGGGAGGGTCTGAGAGGCACAGGGGGGTAGAGAGGAAGTGTGAGGTTGAGAGTCAGATTGAGGTTGAGAGGTTGGGGGGAAAGGATAGAGGGGGTGGGGGAAGAGGGGAGGATTGAGCATGGATAGTGAGAGTGGGAGAGAGGTTGTATTAGTTAGGGGTAGGTGTGGGCATTGGGGGCAGAAGAGGGGTAAAAGTGGGGGGTCCCCCCCCCCCCCACCCCCCACGAGGGGTCCATGTGACCTCCTCGCTAGGGGAGGGGGTCACATGGAAGGAGAAGGGCTGAGGAGGGATGAGGGCTGAGCGGGTTTTGGGGGTTGAGGGGATGAGGGGCTGGGCGAGTTTGAGGAGTTGAGGGGATGCGCGGGCCCTTGGAATGTGGGATAAAACAGATGGATTTGAATGCCATGGGGTCAGAGGGGCCAAGGGAGGTGTTGGCGAGATAAGCAGCGGCAAGGGATGGGGGGGGTCTGATTTGGGGGGGGGGGACCTGATAAGCTGGTGTGAGCTGGTTAGCACGGGGTGAGTAACCATGCCCAAATGGGAAGAGTTGTGTCGTGGAGGTCGGCTCGCCCTGTGGGCTATCTGTTCATCTTTTGTCATGTATCTGTCAATATACATGTTATAATAGTTTTCACTCCCTCTGAGTAAATGTTTGTGTCGCATTATGTATACACTGCCTCTTCGTTAGTGAACTGTACCAGGGCAGGTACAGGTACAATGTGTATGTGTGTGTGTGTACTCACCTAGTTGTACTCACCTAGTTGTGTTTGCGGGGGTTGAGCTCTGGCTCTTTGGTCCCGCCTCTCAACCGTCAATCAACAGGTGTACAGATTCATGAGCCTATCGGGCTCTGTCATATCTACACTTGATACTGTGTATGGAGTCAGCCTCCACCACATCACTTCCTAATGCATTCCATTTGTCAACCACTCTGACACTAAAAAAGTTCTTTCTAATATCTCTGTGGCTCATTTGGGCACTCAGTTTCCACCTGTGTCCCCTTGTGCGTGTTCCCCTTGTGTTAAATAGACTGTCTTTATCTACCCTATCAATCCCCTTCAGAATCTTGAATGTGGTGATCATGTCCCCCCTAACTCTTCTGTCTTCCAGCGAAGTGAGGTTTAATTCCCGTAGTCTCTCCTCGTAGCTCATACCTCTCAGCTCGGGTACTAGTCTGGTGGCAAACCTTTGAACCTTTTCCAGTTTAGTCTTATCCTTGACTAGATATGGACTCCATGCTGGGGCTGCATACTCCAGGATTGGCCTGGTGTGTGTGTGTGTGTGTGTGTGTGTGTGTGTGTGTGTGTGTGTGTGTGTGTGTGTACTCACCTAATTGTACTCACCTAATTGTGCTTGCGGGGGTTGAGCTCTGGCTCTTTGGTCCCGCCTCTCAACCGTCAATCAACTGGTGTACAGATTCCTGAGCCTATTGGGCTCTATCATATCTACATTTGAAACTGTGTATGGAGTCAGCCTCCACCACATCACTTCCTAATGCATTCCATTTACTAACTACTCTGACACTGAAAAAGTTCTTTCTAACGTCTCTGTGGCTCATTTGGGTACTCAGCTTCCACCTGTGTCCCCTTGTTCGCGTCCCACCAGTGTTGAATAGTTCATCCTTGTTTACCCGGTCGATTCCCCTGAGGATTTTGTAGGTTGTGATCATGTCCCCCCTTACTCTTCTGTCTTCCAGTGTCGTGAGGTGCATTTCCCGCAGCCTTTCCTCATAACTCATGCCTCTTAGTTCTGGGACTAGTCTAGTAGCATACCTTTGGACTTTTTCCAGCTTCGTCTTGTGCTTGACAAGGTACGGGCTCCATGCTGGGGCCGCATACTCCAGGATTGGTCTTACATATGTGGTGTACAAGATTCTGAATGATTCCTTACACAGGTTCCTGAACGCCGTTCTGATGTTAGCCAGCCTCGCATATGCCGCAGACGTTATTCTCTTTATGTGGGCTTCAGGAGACAGGTTTGGTGTGATATCAACTCCTAGATCTTTCTCTCTGTCTGTTTCATTAAGTACTTTATCTCCTATTCTGTATCCTGTGCCTGGCCTCCTGTTTCCACTTCCTAGTTTCATTACTTTGCATTTACTCGGGTTGAACTTCAACAGCCATTTGTTGGACCATTCACTCAGTCTATCCAGGTCATCTTGTAGCCTCCTACTATCATCCTCTGTTTCAATCCTCCTCATAATTTTTGCATCGTCGGCAAACATTGAGAGGAACGAATCTATACCCTCTGGGAGATCATTTACATATACCAGAAACAGTATAGGTCCAAGGACTGACCCCTGCGGGACTCCACTTGTGACGTCTCGCCAATCTGAGACCTCACCCCTCACACAGACTCGTTGTCTCCTGTTGCTTAGGTATTCCTCTATCCACCGGAGTACCTTCCCTCTCACTCCAGCCTGCATCTCCAACTTTCGCACTAGCCTCTTGTGTGGCACTGTATCAAAGGCTTTCTGACAATCCAAAAATATGCAGTCTGCCCACCCTTCTCTTTCTTGCCTTATTTTTGTTGCCTGGTCGTAGAATTCAAGTAACCCTGTGAGGCAGGACCTGCCATCCCTGAACCCATGTTGATGCTGTGTTACAAAGTTCCTTCGCTCCAGATGCTCCACTAGTTTTTTTCGCACAATCTTCTCCATCAGCTTGCATGGTATGCAGGTTAGGGACACTGGCCTGTAGTTCAGTGCCTCCTGTCTATCCCCTTTCTTGTATATCGGGACTACGTTAGCTGCTTTCCAAATATCTGGCAGTTCCCCTGTTGCCAGTGATTTGTTATACACTATGGAGAGTGGTAGGCTCAGTTCTCTTGCTCCTTCCTTTAGAACCCAAGGGGAGATTCCATCTGGGCCTATAGCCTTTGTCACGTCCAACTCTAGTAAACACTTCCTTACTTCCCCACTGGTAATCTCAAACTCTTCCAGTGGTTCCTGGTTAGTTATTCCCTCACTTACCTCTGGAATTTCTCCTTGTTCTAAGGTGAAGACCTCCTGGAATTTCTTATTCAATTCCTCACACACTTCCTTGTCATTTGTAGTGAATCCTTCCGCCCCTATCCTTAATCTCATAACCTGTTCCTTTACTGTTGTTTTTCTCCTAATGTGGCTATGCAACAATTTAGGCTGAGTCTTTGCCTTGCTTGCGATGTCATTTTCGTATTGTCTTTCTGCCTCTCTTCTCATCCTGACATATTCATTCCTGGCATTCTGGTATCTTTCTCTGCTCTCCAGTGTCCTGTTATTCCTATAGTTTCTCCATGCCCTTTTACTTTGCTGCTTAGCTAGCCTACATCTTTGATTAAACCATGGGTTTCTCATCTTCATTTCTCTGTTTTCCTTTTGGACTGGGACAAACTTGTTCGCTGCGTCCTTGCACTTCTGCGTGATGTAATCCATCATATCTTGGGCCGTCTTTCCCCTGAGCTCTGTTTCCCATGCTATATCTGTTAGGAATTTTCTTATCCCCTCATAGTTTCCCTTTCGGTATGCTAACCTTTTGGTTTCGGTATCCCTCCTCGAGTTCAATAACCCTTCTTCAATCAAGTACTCAAACACCAGTACACTGTGTTCGCTCATTCCTACTGGGTCCTCAAAACCGATTTCTCTTATGTCGGAGTCGTTCAGAGTGAAGACTAGGTCGAGTCTCGCTGGTTCGTCATTGCCTCTCATCCTTGTGGGTTCTCCGACATGCTGGGTTAAAAAGTTGCTTGTCACCACCTCCAATAGTTTGGATCTCCACGTATCCTCGCCTCCATGCGGTTCCTTGTTCTCCCAGTTCCTGGGAGAACCCCAGGAACCCCAGCTCCCAGTGTGTGTGTGTGTGTGTGTGTATGTGTGTGTGTGTGTGTGTGTGTGTGTGTGTGTGTGTGTGTGTGTGTGTGTGTGTGTGTGTGTGTGTGTGTGTGTGTGTGTGTGTGTGTGTGTGTGTGTGTGTGTGTGTGTGTGTGTGTGTGTGTGTGTGTGTGTGTGTGTGTGTGTGTGTGTGTGCGTGTGTGTGTGCTCACCTATTTGTACTCACCTATTTGTGTTTGCGGGGGGTGAGCTTTGGCTCATTGGTCCCGCCTCTCAACTGTCAATCAACTGGTGTACAGAGTCCTGAGCCTACTGGGCTCTATCATATCTACATTTAAAACTGTGTATGGAGTCAGCCTCCACCACATCACTGCCTAATGCATTCCATTTATTAACTACTCTGACACTGAAAAAATTCTTTCTAACGTCTCTGTGGCTCATCTGGGTACTAAGTGGTTCCACCATTGTCCCCTTGTTCGTGTCCCACCCGTGCTGAAGAGTTTGTCTTTGTCCACCCTGTCAATTCCCCTGAGAATTTTGTAGGTGTTTATCATGTCTCCCCTTACTCTTCTGTTTTCCAGGGATGTGAGGTTCAGCTCCTTTAGCCTTTCCTCGTAGCTCAATCCTCTCAGTTCCGGGACGAGCCTGGTGGCATACCGCTGAATCTTCTCTAACTTTGTCTTGTGCTTAACTAGGTATGGACTCCAGGCTGGAGCTGCATATTCCAGGATTGGTCTTACATAAGTGGTATCCAGGGTTCTGAAAGATTCCTTACACAAGTTTCTAAAGGCAGTTCTTATGTTGGCTAGTCTAGCATATGCCGCTGATGATATTCTTTTGATGTGGGCCTCTGGGGACAGGTTCGGTGTGATATCAGCCCCCAGATCCTTCTCTCTATTTGACTCTTGCAGGATTTCCCCTCCCAGATGGTACCTTGTGTTTAGCCTCCTGCTCCCTTCGCCTAATTTCATCACCTTACACTTTCCTGAGTTGAACTTTAGCAGCCATTTTCTAGACATTTCCTCCAATTTATCCAGGTCATCCTGTAATCTTTGTCTATCTTCATCCGTCTTGATTCTTCTCATAATTTTTGCATCATCAGCAAACATTGAGGGGAATGAGTCTATACCCTCTGGAAGATCGTTCACATATATTAGAAACAGGATGGGTCCAAGTACTGAGCCCTGTGGGACTCCGCTGGTGATATCTCGCCACTCTGATGTCTCCCCCCTCACCGTTACTCGCTGTTTCCTGTTGCTTTATGGGATACTTTGTCAAAGGCTTTTTGGTAATCCAGGAAAATGCAGTCGGCCCACCCTTCTCTTTCCTGCCTAATTTTCGTTGCCTGGTCATAAAATTCTATTAAACCTGTGAGGCACGATTTACCATCTCTAAACCCATGTTGGTGATGCGTTACAAAGTTATTTCCATCCAGATGCGCTATGAGCCTTTTCCTCACGATCTTCTCCATCACCTTGCATGGTATACTTTTAAGGAAACTGGCCTGTAATTTTGTGCCTCTTGCCTGTCACCCTTTTTGTATATTGGGACCACGTTAGCTGTCTTCCAACTTTCTGGTAAGTCTCCTGTTTCCAGTGACCTGTTATACACCATAGAGAGTGGCACACTTAGTGCTTTTGCACCTTCCTTTAGTATCCATGGTGAGATTCTGTCAGGCCCAACAGCCTTTGTCACATCCAGCTCCAGCAGACACCTTTTGACCTTATCACTGGTGAGGTCAAATTCCTCCAAGGTTGCTTGGTTTGCCGCCTCCTCATTTAGTGCAGGGGCTTCTCCTTGTTCTATTGTGAAGACCTCCTGGAATCTCTTGTTGAGTTCTTCACACACCTCCTTGTCATTCTTTGTGTATCTGTTCTCCCCCTTTTTCAGCTTCATCACTTGTTCCTTCACTGCTGTTTTCCTCCTGATGTGGCTGTGGAGCAGCTTTGGTTGGGTTTTGGCTTTACTCGCGATGTCATTTTCAAACTGTCTCTCTGCTTCCCTCCTCACTCTGAGGTACTCATTTCTGGCCCTCTGGTATCTTTCCCTGCTCTCTGGTGTTCTGTTATTTCTGTAGTTTCTCCATGTTCTTTTACTCAGTTGCTTCGCTACCTTGCATTCCTGGTTGAACCATGGGTTTTTCTGTTGTTTTTCGTTTTTCTCCTTTTGGACGGGGATAAACCTGTCTGCAGCTTCCTGGCACTTCTGGGTGACAAAATTCCATCATGACCTGCACATTCTTGTCTCTAAGTTCTGTTTCCCATGGTATTCCCCTGAGGAAGTTCCTCATCTCGTCATATTTTCCTCTTCGGTAATTCAGTCTTTTTCCCTCCGCTCCCATCCTTGGATAAATTATCCCTACCTCCACCAAGTACTCAAAGGTCAGTACACTGGTCACTCATTCCTATGGGGGCTTCAACTTTGACTTCCCTTATTTCTGACTCATTCAGGGTGAATATCAAGTCGAGTCTAGCTGGTTCATCATTGGCGTCTCACTCCTGTGGGTTCCTTGACATGCTGGCTCAGAAAATTCCTTGTTGCCACTTCCAAGAGTTTAGCTCTCCACGTATCTGCACCACCATGTGGTTATCTTGAGGTTATCTTGAGATGATTTCGGGGCTTTAGTGTCCCCGCGGCCCGGTCTTTGACCAGGCCTCCACCCCCAGGAAGCAGCCCCTGACAGCTGACTAACACCCAGGTACCTATTTTACTGCTAGGTAACAGGGGCATAGGGTGAAAGAAACATTGCCCATTGTTTCTCGCCGGTGCCTGGGATCGAACCCAGGACCACAGGATCACAAGTCCAGCGTGCTGTCCGCTCGGCCGACCGACTCCCATTCAAATGTGGAATGGGAGTCGGTCCCAATGTGGGACCTCAGGAGGTCCCAATGTGGGAGTCACCTCCCAATGTGGGTCCCCATTCTCTCAGTCTATCTTTCCATGATTGAAATCGCCCATGATTAAGAGTCTTGGGCCATTCCTGCAGGCAACTGAAACTGCTCTCTATATTATATTAATGGTTGCCATGTTGTTCCTATCAAACTCCTGTCTAGGTCTTCTGTCATTTAGGGGAGGGTTGTAAATGACTGTCACTATTATCTTAGGTCCACCCATTGTTATAGTTCCTGTTATGTAATCTCTGAATCCATCACAGCCTGGAATTTCCATCTCTTCAAAACTCCAGTCCTTCCTTATCAGCAGGGCTACTCCTCCACCTCCTCTCCCTTCCCTCTCTTTCCTTACTATATAGTAGTCGTTTGGAAACACAGCATCTGTTATGACTCCTGACAATTTTGCTTCCGTTAGTCCTATTACATCAGGGTTTTCTTCTTGCGCTCTTTCTGCCAGTTCACTTACTTTATTGGTAATCCCATCAATGTTTGAGTACATTACCTTGAAGCTCACTTTCTTATATCCATTTTCACCCTCACTCCCCACAAGTGTAGGAAGTTGTTCCTTGGTCATTGCAACTTGGGTAGGCTCATCCTCCTGTGAGGTAGTTGCCAGGGGTTCAGGGGGAGGTTGAGTGGGGGATGGAGGGCTTAGGTCTTCCTCAGGCCTGCTTGGGGCAGGAAGAAGTCCTGGGGGTGAGGGAGCAGGGATTGCTTGGGGAGAGGGCACGCCCTCTTGCTGTGTACTTGACGGGGGATTGGAGGGAGATGGAGTGGGGGATAGAGGGCTTTGGTCTTGCTCAGGCCTGCTTGGGGCAGGGAGAAGACCAGGGGCTGGGAAAGCAGGGGCTACTTGGGGTAAGGGGAGGGGGAGGATTTGGGTTTCATGATGGGCATTATGCAGGGGCAAGGAAGGGTTTGTGCTGGGGGATAGGGAGGGCCCTATTGGGTGGTGGGCTGGGGTGTTGCATTCCCCCTTGGGGTTCCTGGGATGCTGGATTGGGGTTCCCCACTCCCCTCTGGGATTGCTGGGTTAAGAGGCTGAGGGTCCCTGGCTCCCTTCCCTCTCCTTGCGCCTTTTCCTTGCATCTGCTGCCCTTACTATCTCGTCTCTGGTCATGTCCCTCTGAACATATACCTCTTTGAAGTTCCTTGTATACCTCAGTTTGCTCTTCTCTACTAGGATGTCCTCTTTGATGTCCTCGCTCTTGAATACTACCTTGATCAATCTCTTTTTGTCTCTGTTGTACTGGCCAATCCGGAAAAACTGTTCTATGTCTTGTTCAGCCCCTTCCATTCCTATCTCCTTTAATATCCCTGCCAATGCAGCTTTGTCTTTAGTCCTCGATTTCTCCCTTGTGGAGCCCTCTTGTTCCTTCACACCTACCACTACTACAGCTCTTTTCCTTTCCATTAGCAGGCTTGTGCATCTAGCTGCCTCCTGTGAGGTTACTGCTTTCATTACAACTTCCTTGACTGTGGACATTGTTCCTGGGCTCTTCAGCATTTCAGCAAAGGTTGGGCCAATTGTAGGGGTCCCTGCCATTGCTACA